>NC_133134.1:41548312-41851343 GCF_048418815.1 Hemitrygon akajei | reverse complement strand
CATGACCATACAATTCCCAACACTATATTCCATTTGCATTTCAATGTCCATTCTCCTAATCTGTCTAAGTACTTCTGCAGACTCTCTGCTTCCTCAACACTATCTGCCTGTCCACTTACCTTCATATTGTCCACAAACCTGGCCACAGAGCCATCAATTCCATCATCCAAATCATTGAGATACCACGTAAGAAGAAGCGGTCCCTACACTGGCCACTGCGGAACACCACTAGTCACCAGCAGCCAATCAGAAAAGGCTCCCTTTATTCCCACTCTGTGTCTTCTGCTAGTCAACCAGTGTTTTAACCATACCTTTTCTGTAATACATGGGTTCTTATCTTGTTAAGCAGCCTCAAGTATGGCACCTTGTCAAAGGCCTATTGAAAATCCAAGTACACAGCATCTACTGATTCTCCTTTGTCTATCCTGCTTGTTATTTCCTCAAAGAATTCCAACAGATTTGTCAGGCAGATTTTCTCTTATGGAAACCATGCTAACTTTAGCCTATTTTATCATGTGCCTTGAGGTACCCCTAAACTACATCCTTAACAATTGACTCCAACATGTTAATAACCACTGAGGAAAAACCAGGTGGCCTATAATTTCTTCTCTTTTACCTCCCTCCTTCTTGAAGAGTGAAGTGGCATTTGCATTTTCAATTCCTCCAGAACCATGCCAGAATCAATTGATTCTTGAAAGATCATTACTAATGCCTTCAGCTCCCTTTTTCAGAACCCTGGGATGTAGTCCATCTGGTCCAAGTGACTTAACTACCTTCGGATCTTTCAGTTTCCCAAGCACATTCTCTCTAGTAATAGCAACTGCACTCATTTCTGACCCCTGACACACACAAATTTCTGGCGTACTGCTAGTGCCCTCCACAGTGAAGAATGATGCAAAATATTTATTTAGTTCATCTGCAAATTCCTTGTCCCACATTACGAGCTCTCCAGCATCTTTTCCAGTGGTCCAATGTCCACTTTCACTCTTTATATATATGAAAAAACCTTTGGTATCCTCTTTGATATTATTAGCTAGCTTACATTCATATTTCATCTTTAAACTCCTTTTGGCTTTTTAGTTACCTTCTGTTGGTTTTTAAAAGTTTCTTAATTTCCCATTAAATTTTGCTCTCTTTTGTTTGTTTGTTGGCTTTGACTTCCTTTGTCAGCCACAATTGCCTTTAGAATACTTCTCGTTCTTTGGGATGTATCTATCCTGTGCCTTCTGAATTGTTCCCAGAAACTCCAGTCACTGCTGCTCTGCTGTCATCCAAGCTAGTGTCCTTCCAATCAACTTCATCCAGCTCCTTTCCCATGCCTCTGTAATTCCCTTTACTCCACAGTAATACTGATACATCTGACTTGATCTTCTCCCTCTCAAAATGCAGGGTGAATTCTATCATATTATAATCACTGCTTCCTAAGGGTTCCTTTACCTTAAGCTCCCTAATTAAATTTGGATCATTGCACAACACCCATTCCAGAATTGCCTTTTCCCTAGTGAGCTCAGCTAAAAAAGCCACTTCATAGGGATTCTACAAACTCTCACTCTCAAGATCCATCACCACTTGATTTCCTCAATCTACCTGCATATTGAAATCTCCCATGACTATTGTAGCATTGTCCTTTTAACATACCTTTTCCATCACCTGTTGTAATTTGTAGCCCACATCCTGGCTACAGTTCAGAGGCCTGTACATAACTCCTATCAGGGTCTTTTTATGTTTGCAGTTTCTTATCTCTACCCACAAGGATCCTACATCTTCTGATCCTATGTCACCTTTTTCTAAGGAGTTGATTTCATTATTGTTTAAGAACAGAGCCCTGTCCCTCTGCCTACTGCCTGTCCTTTTGATATAATGCATTTCCTTGGATGTTAAGCCCCCAACTATAATCTTCTTTCAGCCATGTCTCAGTGATGCCCACAAAGTCATACCTGGCGGTCTCTAACTGCACTACAAGATCCTTTACCTTATTCCATATACTTTGTGTATTGAAATATAACATCTTCAGCCCTGTATCTGTCACACTTTTTGACTGCAACCCCTTTTATTCTGTAACGCATCCTACTGACTGCAATTTTGCCCTATCACCTGTCTGTTCTTTCTGGCAGTCTCACTACACACTGCCTCTGTTTGTAAACCAACAGCCTTATCACTCTAGCTCCCACCCCCTTGCCACCTTAGTGCAAGCTCTCCCCTACAGTTCTAACAAACCTACCTGCAAAGATATTTTTCCCTCGTGTTCAGGTGTAACTCGTCCCTTTTGTACAAAATGATTCAGAAATCTGAAACCCTGCCCTCTGCACCAGTTTCTCAGCCACACATTCATCTGCCACATCATCCTGTTCTTACCCTCACTGGCATATGGCGCAGACAGCAGTCTAGGGATTGTGACCCTGTAGGTCCTGTTTTTCCGCTTTCTCCCTAGCTCTCTAAATTCTCTCTTTAAGACCTCCTTGGTGTTCCTACTTATGCCGTTGGAGCCAATATGTACCAAGACTTCTGGCTCCCACCCCACCAAATTAGCTTAAACTCCCCATGTAGAACATCGCAGACCTGATCTGAGATGTCCCTGATCCTGGCACCTGGGAGGCAACATAACATCCAGGTGTCTCTATCGTGTCTACGGAGTGTCGTGTCTACCTGTCTAACTGGGGAATCCCCTATCACTACAGCAGTCCATCTCTCCCCCACTTCCCTTCTAAGCCACACTGCCAGACTCAGTACCAGAGAATCAGTCACTGTGGTTCCCTCCCCACAGGCTGCCCCCCTCAACAGTATCCAAAACAGTTTACTTATCGATGAGGGGTACGATGGACTGGCTGCCCATTTCCCGACAGTCACCCATTTACCTGCCTCCTGCAACTGAGGAGTGACTACCTGCCTGTAGCTCCTGTCAATCATCTCTTTGGTTTCCTGCATGAGCTGAAGGCCATCAAGTGTACCTCATGCAAATATGGTTGGGAAGCTGAAGGTCTCCCCGAATTCCCACATCTCTCACAAAGAACACAACACAGACCCTGGAGCCATTCTCACTGCTCTAACTAGGCACTAACAGATGAAGAATGAGGAATGAAGAACAAGAAACATACCAAATGCAGGCACACACCTCGTCCAAGCCTGTTCATGCCGAAACCTGATGAACCAAAGCCCTCCCGCTCTAACACTGGTCCAGTCACACAATGGCCGCTCCACTTGCAGGAGACTGAGCTTATGGTGGTGATCAAAGACAATGGGCTTTACATTTCACAATATATAAATCGAGGAAATTTCTGCTCATCCACACTTGGCTTTGGCGGAGCAAACTGATTATAGAGATGAGTGGAATTGTAGCTCTTGGTGTCATCAATGTCTATGTTTTCAGCTAATGTGAGTAAGTGGTAGCATGTAAATGAAGAAGTGGGGAGCTGGAGGAAATAGAATGGAGCAGTTTGAGAAATCCCTGTGGATGATCAGATGGGTGTGATTGGTTAGACAGCAGAGAATGTGGTCCCAGTGAGCTGGAGAGGCAGAAGCTAGTCTGCTGTCTTGGCTTGTCGTGGGTTATGAACAAAGAGAGTTAGCATGTCAGTAGTGATTTGGAAGGTTAAATCTAGTATGTCATTAGTGCCTATGATTAGGGAGATGTTGGTACTGCTTTCTGTGGTGTACATTAATATGGATTTATTTTCTTGCAGAACCTACTGTCATCAGCAGCTGAGTGGCGGAATCTGCTTGAACAGAACTATTTTGCTGTCTGTAGCCAAATAAACATATTTCCTGTTTTTGTGCTTGACTTGTGAAAAAGCCACATTTTGTATTTATTTAATTATTGGTGACATAAATCCAGGAGACGATGGTCCACAGCAAGCTTGAGCATAGAGCCAGCTAATGCGTGGTGTCAATAGTCTTGGCTCAATTTCAAAGTTTGATCCACTCAATAATCATAATTGTCAGGGTGCTTTCAATGTAACACTTAGCTGTTGGAGATGCAGACTTTCAGAAGGAACATTAATTATGTAAAATATGCTATCATACATCTTCAAAGAAGATTAAAGAACCTTCTCCCAAAATAGAATAAAATGATGTGAATAATGAAGGCCATTTTCTCGCTGTACTAATACAAAGGAATTTAAGAGCCAGTTACAAAATATGAGCCATCTTGAATCAGGATTACTAAAGATAATTTGCAAATTCAAAGTATATCAAATTAACTTAAAAGAGACCTGGAAATCACAGGTGAAAATATCTCAGATAAAGAAGCCAATATTTAGCCCTTGACGTGGTCAGATTATTTCATTAATCTCTTTGTTGCTATTTGTTTTCAGAATGAGTGAAAATTGGTTACTGTATTACCTATATTAAATTAGTGATTATGGGTTACTTCGATCAGTCCTAAATTTGTTAGAGAATCAGAAACTGTTGAAGTATGGGAGACTGGTTTGCTGAGTCCGTGTAAAAGCAATTCGGATGAACCTACTTCCCTCCTCCCCCCAGAGCCCTGCGAATTCCATCCTTTCCCATACTTCCCTGTGTGTAATATAAGTGGAGCCGATGAGGTCTGATTAATGAACCACACCAGTGTTTCAGCCATTCTTATTGCAAAGCAACATGAGCTTCCTCAGTTCCTGCAGTCCAGCAACTGCTTCAGATCACCCAAGGTTCCTTCTTGCCAAAGTTGAAGGAACAGGAACCTCACAATCTGTCAACTGAAGTCCCCAGTGTACTAAGGAGCTAATCTTAACTGCCATCTCCCTAGGTTCCTCATTGTATGAGGTAAGCCCCTCCTTGAGCTGTTGAGCTGTGCATTATCCCTGATCTCTGAAGCAGTGGAGAAAACCACTGACTCATTCAGAAGAGCAATAATAATTATTAAAGACCATCTGTTGATCTGGCACTGACTTGCTCTGCAAGGTGAAGGCCGTGGGCTCTCCAATCACTGATGCATTACTGCAAACTATAAGCAATAATAATCAAAATCGCCATTCTGTCATTCTGCTGAGCATTTCTTTTCCTGAATAAGGAAACTTTGGAAAATTGAAAAGTGACTTTGAAGTCTAACCAAAATCATGTTATAATGCATTTTAGACTTCAGTCAGATAGAAAGCAATCAATTCAATCCTAATGAATAACTGTTTGTTGGACAAAGAACATCATCTCTTTCCTATAATAAATAATTCTGCTTAGTAAGCGCTCTGTTGTTCATTGAATTTGCCATATTCATAATGTCTTTACCTGTGATTTCCTGGTTGCTTTAGATTAAATGCATTTTTCTTTCCTTCAAAGATTTGCTATTTTATCATTATACAACTTCCTATTTTAAAACACCCTAACCATCTATAAATAGCTACTCAGATCCTGTGCACTGGTATCACATGCGAAAGGTGCTTTTTAAATCTAATTTACACTCTTTTCCGAAATATAGTGGTTAAAAGAAGGATCTGTTTATAAAAACAACACCGGTAAGAAGTACAATATCTCTGTTTCATTCACCAAGGAATTTGATTATTAGTAAAAATCCACTAACATACAAAATTGATGGGTAGGAAAAGTCCATCCAACTTTTCTCCAACTCTAACAACCATGGCATTGGCATGGACACTTCCCTCAGCTCCCATCTCCTGAACCAGATAATATTCCTGGAGAGGTAAATCAGAGAAACACAGACTGAGGAAAACCCACTCAGAAAATTCCTCTCCAAATCACCATTGTGATCAAAATCAGTCCACCATAACTAGTACCGGGCAACATTACTTACTAACTGAACCAGGAGGTAATCCATGCACTAACCAATGTTGTTTCTTTGAGTCCTTGCAATTTGGGCAAATAAGAAATACTTTCAACTTCCTACGTGGATTGTTTAGACACAGTCGCAGACAGCAAAGCCTTTCAGGCTGTTAACCTTTACAAACTCATCTCAGATTCAGAGGGGAAAGAAGGGCATCAAGCCACAGAAATCCATTAAGGGCATAAATCTCTGATCTTTCTTGGGGCTAATGATCAGGCATATGCAGCTCCAAGAGATGTTCTTAACACTACCAAACGCTGAGTCCACATTGTTATCCGCCCAGTGACACAGCAGTCGCAGTGTCCTGAGGAGTGTTTAATTATGTTTGTGCATATCCTCCTACGGTTCAATCCCAGTCCCTGCGCTCGGTTTAGTTCTAAAAACAGAACTCCCTAATTTCCAGCAATTCCACATTTTAAAGGAGTCAGGATGGCACCAAAGCTTTTCTGTAGAATCAGAGAATTATATCCCTACATTTCAACAGTAGGAACAATCTGTAAAACCTCGATAAGGACATTACATAAAAACAATTTTGGACACTATCTGATTAGTGTGGATTGCTAATGTATTTCACTCAAACTCATGGCAAGCATTTCAAGCAATGAACACAGGGTGCAACAATTGGAGTATAGAATTAACAGTTTAAATCAATAGTCAGTTTAATAAAATAATTTTCAGAAAGATATACTGACAGTTCTGGACCTTATATGTTTTTGAGCAATCATTCCCGAAAATCCCATTAAAAGTATAGACTGCGGGAGCCACTTGTTGTGATTTATTTGTTGTCAATGTTGATTTTGATTGCTATTTGCTTAAGACTGTGGTTTTTACTAAATTGAAGAAGCCACTTGGTACTTAAAACCAATAGTCATTGCTAAGACTGAGGTATGGTGCCCTCTCCTGGTGGACAGACGATATTGACTTTATGAGGTACCTCAGTCATCTGTTTCAACTTGGGTTAAAAATAGCTATTTAAAGAAATACACCAAACACTTCACAGATTTATTACCAAACCAAAATAAAATTAAAAGTTCTTGTTATATGTTGCATATCAGGAGGGCAGGACGATGGCACAGTAGATATTGCTGTTGCCTCAGGTCATGTGACCCAGGATATTTCCTGACCTCAAGTATTGTTTGTGTGGAGATTGCATGCTCTCCCTGTGATAATGTGGGTGCTCCAGTTTCCTTCCCACATCAATGTCATGATGGCTCATAGATTATTTGTCCATTATAAATTACTCCCAATATAAGGGGTTGGGAGAAGAATGAGTGGGGAGTTACCGTCTTGGGAGAAAGGAAAGCATACAAGGAAATTGGAGGGGGGAAATGAGATTTATGGGAATGTTCTTAGAGCTGGGACAAATGCAGTGGGCTGAATGGCCTTCTGTGCCTTAAGAAAGTGAGAGAAAAAGAGTGTTAATAATCAGTCACTGGAATAAGTTGGAGATGGAGGAAACGAGACAGAGAGGAAGGAACAATAGGAAAGATCGCTGGAATGACACGTAGAAGCGATTGAAAAGGGAAGTGATGCAAGGTAATAGGAGGTGGGCAGAAGCCAAGGAAAGAAACAGGGTGGATCTGGAAGAGCAACAGATTCAGCTACAGATGTTGTTGAACTCAGTGCTGATTCCAGTTTTTAAAAATGGGGTGCAGTTTTGTTGAGCCCATTCCAACTCAGGAATTCCATAGAATTCCTATTCCCCCGCTTACTTCCTTGCAAGCCATTCTCATGTTGAGCTACATCAGAATGGATTTTGAAGGATTTTGGTGAAGGCAAACTGGAAGCTCTGTCTTGCTTCTTCTGACCTGATGGGCATTCTGCAAAGCACTAACCTAAACTGTGCTTGGTCTAACAATTCTAGAGGATGCATTGCATGTAGAGAATGCAATATATGAAGACACTGTCTTCAAGAAAACAATATCCAATTGCATTGATCACGGAGAGCCCTCCTTACTATCTGCCATTGGGAAATCACGGCAAGGGTTCTTCTCAACAGCCATTTGCAACAACTGAAGACTCCCTTCCAGAGTTGCAGTGTATATTCTGTTACTAAGAGGTATAAATGGATCTGATCTTCTCTGCACAAAATTCCAGAACTATGGAATGCAGCATCAGCTGCTGCAGTGATCTCTTTTGCCTGTCAAACAAGTAGTATTGTGGAGAATCCTCAACTCTGGCTGTCCCAGAAACTCATTGCTATCTTATATCTACTGCACGATGGCATGCAAACGATTGGTCCACAAAGATCCAATTCTGGTCCAGACTGGGGTCCACCCAAGGCTGTCATTTCTACGACCCTTTTCTCTATCTGTTTTTATGACTAATTTTCAGCCAGACTGGTGTTTGTCTAGAGGACAAGTGGGAAACTGTAATATTTCTCAGTGACCAAGGAGGATGCCATTTGGCCCAACGGGTCTGTTTCTCTGAGCAACGTACTTTCGCTTGGATATTCCCAGGTTCCCCTGCCATTCACTTACACTAGGGGCAATTTACACTGGTCAGATAGCATGACCAGTCAGCTTAGGAGGTAATGGACGCATGGCTAACATGCACAGAGTGTGAAGCAAATATGCAAACAAAGCACAATCACTACCCAAGGTCAGGATTAAACCTGGATCACCGCAGCCTGTTCAATCTTTTGTCATCTCGGTTACAGAACCAAAATCATCCCAACCTCAGTCACTAAATTACAGGTCAGCTTGTGTCCCTGTAAATTTGGTCCTCTCCAGTAGGAAACTTGTTGGTGTTGAAGTGCAGGGTTGTGGCAGGGGAGATGGTGTTACAATGGCACAGGTGTGTACTGAGTTTGGGTCTGTTACTCACTCTGACGCCTCACCTGCTGTCGGATTTCTCACAGCGGTTCGTGTGACATCATGATGCAAGCAGAAAGTAGAGATGAGTTTCTGCAGGAAGCTGTTCCACTGTCTGTACAGAGTGACCGAGTCAATAGCTTTAATGAGGTCGGACACAGTGGTTGGTGCTGCTCCCTGCATTCCTATCCAAGCCAGTGAAGATCATGCCACACTGATTCCGCACTTCAATTTGAGGAGTAGCTCTTTGGCCACTAGCTGACGAGGACCTCGAATATATCTTTACCTGTGGTAGATAACACAATCTGCAGTTAGTGCAGTTGCATTTCTCTCGTTTCTTAAAGGTGGTCATGATTATGGTGTTCCTGACCTTCCCTGACATGCCCTCCACTGTCCAGAAGTGGGAGGACAGATTGTGAATATTCTTAGTTGCCACGTGACCTTTTCGACGTCTCGCTGCTGGGGGTGGTAGCAAGGTAGAATTGGAGTGGGGTGGAGTCAGGCGTGCTCATTGTCAAGGGCACCATCATGGCTGAGAAGAAGTGTTGTTTTGACTGTCTTTCTGTCCTTGATGAGCTGACTTCCACTCAGGGCTTTCAGAGAGATGGGATCTTGGGTAGTGTAACTAATCATCAGATAGATAATCAGGAAAAAAGAGAAGGCTACAAACTTTTTCATGGAGGACAAAAGCAAACAGATTTGTTCCTGCGATTTTTGCTAAAAGCAAATTCATCACTGCCTCCCAAACCGGTTTTACATTTTGCTTGGATTATCCAGTGAAATGTAAATTTGCATTGGTTTATTATTATAGCTTGTTTTGCATACTGCTCTGTGATGTGCTGAGCTGTGTCTACAACTCTCTGCAGTATCTTGCGGTCACGTGCAGAGCAGTTGCCGGATTAAGCCAATATGCATGCAGACAGAACGCTTTCTATGGTGGATCAATAAAAATTGGTAAAAATCAACGAGAACATGCTGAAGAATGGAAGGTGAATCAATGTGTCTTTTGACATTACAATTCAGTTGTTTTGGAACGGGATTCAGACCTGAATTATCACCGTGATTTTTGCAACCATTAGCTAATAATGGGCAATAAACAAAATAACTGCAATACTAATCTGTTCTGCACATTTGATCCTATAAAACATGTCAAGGCATTTCACGGAAACATTAATACATAAAATTGGCACAATCTGTGATGCTGCTGTCCTATTTTCTATTTCTATCCTGTTGCTTACAGAATCTCTATTTAAACAGATTGTTGGAATTGGGGATTACCACTTCAAACTCTTGATTTAGAGGTATGGAGGCTGCAGCACAAAGCTGTACCAATGACAGGTCCTTTATCCACTATGAAATCTATTACAGTTAATTGGGACACAGTAGGACCAATACATTTTGGCCCAATTAAATGGCTGCCCCAATTAGCCAAAGTTTCTTGCGAATCAAAGATTCAAAGGTTCATTTATTGTCAAAGTGTACAGCTCTGAAATTCTTCTTCTCTGGGTAGCCATGAAACCAAGAAAGAAAAGAAAGACAGCACGGTCATCAACCCCCAAATCCCCTCTCCCTGCACAAAAAAAAACGAACAAAAATGGAACAGGCATACCACCCCCCAAAATCCCTCCTCCTGCACAAAAAAAAGAACGTCAGCACATCGACCCCCCAATCCCCCCGCCGACAAAAAAACGAGAAAGATTGGGTGAAAAACACGGAATATAAAAAAACTTTAAGACTGGGAAAAGTCTATAGTCCAAGTCCACATCCAAAACGTAGAAAACCTGGGCACCTGTCTCCGGGCACAGTGCCAGGCTTTACCCTCTCCAGTAGTGTAGCGGAGCGATCCTCAACAATCAAAAGACAGGCAGCTGGTCTTACCTTCCATATATGCCTCATTGTTTCAATCTCCCTCGATGCTCTAATGGGTGAAATGAAGTCGAACATCGGCTCATGCCCCGTCCTGCAGCCTACCCGCCATGAGGTTCGCGCATGCTGCCTCTGCCTCCCAGAATCCTCTTGCAGACTGCCGAGCACTGGAACGCCCAAATAATCTCCCAACGGCAAATCACAGGCTCCAACAATTCCAGCATCACATCCAAGACAAAAAACAAAGGTAAAAGAAATAAAAGAAGTGAAATACATGCTTTCAAGATCTATCCAGAAGGTGTTGACCAAAGGAGCATTGTACGCAATGTATGGTCTTTGGCAGTTAAAGACCGGAAATAGTTAAAAAGGTATAAAAAAAGACCAACTAGTGTTTAACTGTACTATAAAACTGTGTATTGATGGAAGAATTCATTCCAGTGTACACTGCAGTGTTTGGGGTGTCCAGGGAGGGATTGCACCTCTGGTGAAGGCGCTTGTCACGTCTTTTCTGAGGCAATCCACTCACCTTTGGTCCCCACCAGCAGTCAACACCCAGCTGTGGCTCCAAGTAGCTGTTTGCCACAGCTCTGCACACCACTCCAACAGGTCGTCCTTGTACCCCAAGTGAAATGGGGACATGCCTGGCCTAGCACGTGAAGTCTGCTCCAGCAGACTGTGCAAATCCAATCCAGCAGCCAAGAAGGCGGTTCTACAATGCTTCATGGAGAGCAAATGGCATGATAAGGCACCTTACAGCTATCCAATGCAACCAGGAAAGACCACAACATGTAATGCCTATTTGTACCACTGGACTTGGACTACTGAGGTCGAGAGAATGGAACTGTGCAATGGCTTTTCCAATTCTAAAAACTCTCCTGAACGTGCTTCACCAACATCACCAGATACAATGGACAACTAACACTCTGCTGTATTCTTCTGATTAACTGTAAATGAGCAAAATTAGCATAGACACCTAGTACAGATCAGCACACACAAAATGCTGGAGGAACATCAGCAGGTCTAAGGAAATGACTAAACAGGTGACTCTTCAGGCCGAAACCCTTCTTCAGGATACAGTGGACAACCAACATGCTACCTTTTGTTTTGTTTGATTGTAAATGAACCAAAGGAGTGCAGATACTGGACTGTATTTACCAGCGTGGCTCTGCTGGTGAAGAATGGCATCAAATCATTAGAAAGATGTGACATAGGATCAGAAAATGTTGAACCTTTGTGGGTTGAGTTAAGAAACTGCAAGGGTAAAAGGACCATGATGGCAGTTATATACAGGTCTCCAAAAAGTAGCTGGGATGAGGACCACAGGATACAAAGGGAAATAGAAAAGACGTGTCAGAAGGGCAATGTTATGATAGTCATGGGAGATTTTAACACGCAGGTTGATTGGGAGAATCAGGTTGGTAATGTATCTCAAAACAGTCAATTTCTTGAATGTCTATGAATGGTTTTTAGAGCAGCTTGTCATTGAGCCTACTAGTGGATGGATCAGCTATTCTGAATTGGGTAATATGTAATGAACCTGAGGAGATTAGGGAACCCTTAGGAGGCAGATATCGCAACATGATCAAGTTCAACTTGAGATTTGATTGGAAGAAAGTGAAGTCTGACATAGCAGTATTTCAGTGGAGTAAAGGAAATTACAGTGGTATGAGAGAGGAGTTGGCAAAGTAAATTGGAAGGAGATGCTGGCAGGGATGTCAGCAGAGCAGCAATGGTGAGAGTTTCTGGGAAAAATTAGGGAGGTGCAGGATAGATGCATTCCAAAAACAAAGAAATACTCAAATGGCAAAATAGTACAGCCATGGCGGACAAGAGAAGTCAAAGTTAATGTAAATGTGAAAGCAAATTGGAAGGAGATGCTGGCAGGGATGACAGCAGTGCAGCAATGGCATGAGTTTCTGGGGGGGGGGGGGGGGAACAAAAATTAACCAGAAGATAGAGGATTGGGAAGCTTTAAAATCCTATGGAAAGCAACTAAAAGAATCATTAGGAGTGAAAGGATGAAATATGAAAGCAAGCTAGCAAACAATATCAAGATGGATGGGAAAAAAGCTTTTTCAAGTATATAAAAATGAAAAAAGAATTGGGCATGCTAGAAGATGAGGCCGGAGAAATAATAACGGGGGACAAGGAGGTGGCAGATGAACTAAATGAGTATTTTGCATCAGTCTTCACTGTGGAAGACACCAGCAGTGTGCCTGATGTTCAAGGGTGTGAGTGAAGAGAAGTGAGTGCAGTTATTATTACAAGGGAGAAGGTGCTCAAAAAGCTGAAAGATATAAAGATGCATGTCACCTGGACCAGAGGAACTTGTTGTTCTACCAGAGGAAAGAGGT
Source organism: Hemitrygon akajei (assembly GCF_048418815.1). Lineage (NCBI taxonomy): Eukaryota > Metazoa > Chordata > Chondrichthyes > Myliobatiformes > Dasyatidae > Hemitrygon > Hemitrygon akajei. The sequence continues at coordinate 41,838,540 of NC_133134.1, read as the reverse complement.
AGTGGTAGAGATTATGGAGACATTAGTAATGATCGTTCAAGAATCATTGGACTCTGGCATGGTTCCAGAGGACAGAAAAATTGCAAATTCACTCCACTCTTTAAGAAAGAGGAAGGCAGCAGAAAGGAAATTATAAACTGGTTAGCCTGACCTCAGTGGCTGGGAAGATGTTGGAGTCAATTGTTAAGGATGAGGTTATGGAGTACTTGGTGACACAGGTCAAGATAGTACAAAGTCAGCATTGTTTCCTTCAGGGAAAATCCTGCCTGATGAACCTGTTGGAATTCTTTGAGGAGATTTCAAGTAGGATAAATAAAGGGGATGCAGTGCATGTTGTATATTTGGATTTTCAGAAGGCCTATGACAAGGTGCCACATATGAGACAGCTTACCAAGTTAAGAGCCCATGGTAGTACAGGAAAGTTACTGGCATGGTTAGAGCATTGGCTGATCGGTAAGAGGCAGCACTTGGGAATAAAAGGATCCTTTTCTGGTTGGCTGCCAGTGAGTAGTGGTGTTCTGCAGGGTTCGGTGTTGGGTTTGCTTCTATTTATACTGTATATCAATGATTTAGATGATGGAATAGATGATATCGTTGCCAAGTTGGCAGATGATACAAAGATTGGTGGAGAGGCAGGTAGTGTTGAGGAAACATGTAGGTTAAAGAAGAATTTAGACAGATTAGGAGAATGGGCAAGAAAGTGGCAAATGTAATACAATGTTGGAAAATGCATGGTCATGCATTTTGGTTAAAGAAATAAATGTGCAGACTATTTTCTAAACAGGAAGAAAATCTAAAAATCTGAGATGCAAAGGGACTTGGGAGTCCTTGTGCAGAATACCTTACAGGTTAACTTACAGATAGAATTGTTGGTGAGGAAGGCAAACAACAATGTTAGCATTCATTTCAAGAGGCCGAGAATACAAGAGCAGGGATGTGATGTTGAGGCTTTATAAGGCACTGGTGAGGCCTCATCTTGACTATTGTGAAGAGTTTTGGACTCCTTATCTAAGACAAGATGTGCTGGCATTGGAGAGGGTTCAGAGAATATTCACAAGGTTGATTCTGGGAATGAAAGGGTTATCATATGAGGAATGTTTGATAGCTCTGGGCCTGTACTTGTTGGAATTCAGAAAGATGAGGGGGGGATCCCATTGAAACCTTTCAAATGTAGAAAGGCCTAGAGGGAGTAGATGTGGAAAGGATGTTTCCCATGGTGGGAGAGTCTAGGACAAGAGGGCACAGCCTCAGGATAGAGGGGTGCCCTTTCAAAACAGAGATGTGGAGAATTTTTTTTAGCTGGGGTTGGTGAGTTTGTAGAATTTATTACCATAGGTAGCTGTAGAGGCCAGGTCGTTGGGTGTATTTAAGGTGGAGATTGATAGGTTCTTGATTGGCTATGGCATCCAAGGCTACAGGGAGAAGGTTGGGGAGTGGGACTTAGCAGGGGACACAAGGATCAGCTACGATTGAATGACAGAGCAGACTTGATGGGCCATATGGTCTTATTCACCTCCTATACCTTGTGGTCTCATGGTCTTATAGTCATACAATACTTTTGACGATTGCATCCTCTAAATCTTCATTTTCATTGTAATATTCAAAATGATTGTCGATGCCTTCAAAATCTTCATAGTTCCTAACTTGTTGAAGTAGTGAAATCATTTCATTTTCACTCCCGGCTGTTTGTAGCATCTCCAAGCCTGAATGCTTGAAACCGCAGTGAGCCAAAGAATTCTAAATTATCATACAATTTACTTCTCGCCAACCATCAGTGACAAAAATCACGGCTTGTTCAGATTCAGCTTTAGATTCAGTTTATTGTCATTTAGAAACCACAAATGCAATGCAGTTAAAAAATGAGACAACGTTCCTCCAGAATGATGCCATAAAAGCATATGACAAAACAGACTACACCAAAAAATCCACATAATGTTTGGCAATCCCCAATCCAGAGTCCGGAGAGGCTGCTGCGTATTAATATTGCGCTACCGTCTTAGTGCGTTCCCCAGAAAGGAGCTCCAAATCCAACATGACAAAACAAGACCAAAAACTAAAGCTACAAGACCTGCACAAAACCACATAGTTACAACAGTGCAAACAATAGCATAATTGATAAAAAACAGACCATGGGCACAGTAAAAATAGACCAAAGATGTTAAAGGACTATAAGTTCAAAAGAAATCACCACACAGTTTCCACAAGTCCCCAGGGTCCCGACAGACTCACCATCCCACGCCAGCGGCAGAAGGGAATACTCCCGCTATGGACTTCAACGGCGCCGCCCGACTCAGTACACAATGAAAGCTCTGTCGAAACCAGCCTCGCAGACACAGCACACACTGAAAGCGACCTGACCGCAGCAGACTCTGAGTCCATTGAACCTCCGAGCCGACGACCATCCCCTCCGGCACAGCTTCTCCGAGCACCATCTTCTGCTGAGCGTATTAAGACGGCCCCGCCAATGGCCATCGGCAACACGACCCCGAGGACTGGGGGCCTGTTCTTCCCAGCAGAGTCCCGGACCTCACAGCAGCAGTAGCAACGAAGAAGGTCTTCTTGGAGATTTCCCGATGTTCCTCTGTGTTCACATGTCCGTTTTCAATCGATTATGATTGCGCACGGCACCCCACTTCACAAATAACAGATAATCAGCTCCGGAGTGGCCGCTGCAAGCTGCGTCGCGCCGCCATCTTGGGAATTTGAACACAAACACACACAAATAACACTATTTAAAAACTGTAACCCTAAGCACTCTGTAGTGTCTAATAGTCACACAAGTTCAGGCAACAGATATTAGTTGGAAACTATTCGTCAACAGTCTCCTGTCTCAAATGGCTTAGCATCTTGAATAAATGAAGGGAATCCTGGCTATTTTCTTGATTCGTTTTTTGTTCTTTGAGAGTTATTGCAAATAAGCCACTGACCCGATTAACTGATGGCCCAATGAACCGGAATCCACTGTATGTTAAAACAGAAAGATCAGGTCAGGCTGAATGGTTGGAGGGAGAAAGTGTTAATTTTTAAGTTGCTGATTTTTCATTGGAATAAATCAGTAGCTGGAATTTCAGAACAACGTGGATTAGTATTTCATGCAGGAACTTTAGAACTGGGGCATTATTTAATTGTAAAAACAAACACTTCATCACAGCATGTGGCTACTTGTGGTTGTCAGAGGTAAGTTATTTTTACACAGAGAGCCGTGGGCGGCGTGTGAAACGCTCTGCTGGGGGCAGTGGTAGGAACAGATATATTAGGGTCATTTCAGAAACTTTTAGATAGGCACACAAATGATAGGAAAATAGAGGCTTATGTAGGAGGGAAGGAAGGGCTGATCAATCTTTGAGTAAAAGATCAGCACAACGTTGAGGCTGAAGGGCCTGTAGTGTGCTGTAATATTTTATGCTAAGCTGTATCAGTCTCTGCCGTTCCTCTGGATTCCTCACCTGCGTAGAGGGGGTAAGCTTCTGCATGGGCAGCAGCTGGCTCTACATATTGTATTGGCTTGTGTATTATGTAGACAGCTAGGATGCAATATCCATGGTCAACCCTGGCCAATGATGGACCTCATTATGTAACTCCAAATATGACTATTAGGAACTTACTGAATTCCTCAAAGACTGGTAATTTCATTTCTGAGAATTTCCCCGTGACTACAGAACAAATACCATCACAATTAGCCTCAATAGGACTGCCTTGTTTCGCAAAGGCTGCAGTATGAATAAAATACCCAGGATCCTTCCAATTTTCAGTCCACCGAACGACACAAAACTATCAAGGTTAATCCAACTGTCTATTTTTAGCAGACACTAAGTAATTCATAATTTTGCAACACTGTTAATAAAGCTAAATTAACTAGCTTTTCTGGGAGAGTGGTTTTACAAACTGGTAGATTGCAGAATCTAAACCGATTATGCCAGAGTACATCTGGAACTTGCAGACTGTTCTTCATTTTTAATTTAGAGATACAGTGTGGAACGGGCCCTTGTGGCTCAACAAGCCGCTGTTACCACCCTGCAGCCCACCTACTTAACCTGAGCCTAATCACAGGACAATTTACAATGACCAATTAACCTACTAACCAGTACTTCTTTGGACTGTGGGAGGAAACCCATGTGGTCGCGTGGAGCACCTACAAACTCCTTACAGCTGGTGCTGGATTGATCTCCGATCTGCACCCTCCTCGGCAGCACCGTCGAAGTATCTTCACCGCTGCACTCCAGAAAATGGTTCACCACCTTCTCAAGGGCACTTTAAGAGTGATAAATATTGGCCTTCAGGCAACACCCATGAATGCAGAGAGAAGAAAAAATGAATACAGAGAAAGCAGCTGTTAATTGGTAAATTGGTTTATTATTGTCACGTGAAAAACTTGTATATTGTCCATGCAGATCAACATTGAGGTATAACAAGAATAAAGTATTGCCCTTACTGAAAAAGTGCAGTACAGGTAGACAATAAGGTACATTGTGAGGTAAGGCATCCATTTTATCATACTGGGGGACCATTCAATAGTCTGATAACAGTAGGATAGAAATATCCTTGAACCTGGTAGCACAAGAGAAAATGTGGTTGGGTGGGTGGAAATACAGTATCGTGCTCTCTCTGGTTGGGACCGCTATATATTGATTAAGAAAACTTTCCTGATTTTGTGCACACAGCTTTCAACAGGGGGTTTACAAAGTGGGCAATGCAGCTGACATTGAAAAATATTGCAAATACCGATTGATCTTTTGAAAAATCAGACTGGATTGAATTTCCTTAAAACAGACCTTCAATATCATCCAAGTTAGGTGTTTGTTGTCTGAGTGCTGACTTGACTGGACCTGGGTTGTAAGAAACAAGTTTTTTTTTTGGGAGGGAGAGTGAAAAAAAGAATTAATATCACAATATCTTGCATCAATGATAACCCGTGTGCTTTAAACTCAGAACTTGTGGGGTCAAGTCTGAGTAATGGGGGAATTGTCATATAAAATATTTAGTCAGCTTAACTGGGTTGGTCCAAAGGGAACATTTCTGTGCTGTAGACTCCACTGTATTGTAGAGGACACTTCATTAGGAATTCGTTAATACATGAATCACACGTTAAAGAGGCAGACGTACAAAAGGGACTTCTACAAAACCCTTGTGAGCACAAGACCAAATACAAAACGTGCCTCAAAGGGTGTCATTTATGAGCTGACTCTGAAGTGGAGGGAGAGATGGCGATCCTACATAATGAATGTGGAAGCTGAGGAAGCAGTGATGAGATGATACTAAGGAGATGATCAGGTGAGAGAGTATGGAGGAACTGACCAGCACACAAAATGCTGCATGAACTCAGCAGGGCAGGTAGCATCTATGGAGGTGAATAAACGGTCGATGTTTCGGGCCAAAACCCTTCATCAGGATTCAAGTCTGAGCTGCTGAGTTCCTCTAGTACTTTGTATGTTGCTCTGCTCTGGATTTCCAGCATCTGCAGAATCTCTTGCGTTAATGGAGGAGCTGAGGTGGGGGAATTTGAGGATTTGAGATTTTGGAACATGGAGGCATGGAGATAAGGAAAGACATGGGGTGGGGGAATTAAGGGTGTTGATTCAGGAGATGTGGAGAGGAGGCAGAAGAAATGATAGAATTGCACAGTGAGGGGGTCATGTAGTGATCCTAAAGGGCATATACCCATTGAAAGGAAGTTATGAAATGGAGAAGCAGTTGATGCAGGGGGAGGGGAGAAGCTTGAGGAAGCAACCTTAAACTAAGAGGGTAAGTACTGTGCAACCAATGCCAGGCAAACTTGCACTTGTACTGTTCACAAACCTGATGCAAATGTCAGAATTTTGGATAACCAAACTATGCTATGTCCAAGTAGCTCATCTCTGTGTACACCACACAAATAAAGCACAGAATCACACCAGAGAAGGTAAAGAGATTCACTGGGAAAATGTTAGGTTGGAAGACTTGTATTGTTGTTTCTTCTGTGAACAATGGTGGTCAAGGGAGTCTAAGATTAGAATAAACCTCAATGGGCTGAACAGGATGTAGCTATTTCCCATTACAAAGGGGTACATGCCTTATGTACAGAAATGTATGTTAAACAGTAGAAGTATTATAGAGGGATTTGAGGAAATGCTTTTGCACATGAAATGGTGGTGGTCTAGAACTGGGAAAGGCAGCAAACATCACATTTAATCAGTATCTGGGTGTGCTGAAACTGGGAATCAGGCTCACCTATGTATGGTCTGAGCGAACAGTCTCTTCTGTGTCATTTATTTCTGTGGTTCAATGACAAATTGGAATCAAGCATCTTGAACTGTATTTTTCAAAACTTTGGAATCCAATTCATTCTCATTATCCATTATATCACTGTGGCGTACAAGTGAATTCCTAACCCAGTCCTTTGAATGAGAACTTAAGTTGGTCCATGGCCTCCTCTTTTGCCATGATGAGGCCACCCTCAGGGAGGAGGAACAACACCTCATATTCTGTCTGGGTAGCCTCCAACCTGATGGCATGAATCCTTCCAATAGATTTCTCCTTCCAATATCTTTTTCCATCTCCCCCTCCTCCCTTCTATTCCCACTCTGGCCTCTTTCCTCTTCTCGCCTGCCTATCACTTCCCCCTGGGTCCCCTCCTACTTTGCTCTCTCCTCCAATCCACTCTCTTCTCTTACCAGATTCATTCTTATCCAGCCCTTTAAATTTCCCACTCACCTGGCTTTACCTATCACCTTCTAGCTAGCCTCTTTCCCCGCCCCCACCTTTCAATTCTGGTATCTTCCCCCTTCCATTTCCGTCCTGAAGAAGGGTCTCGGCCGAAATATCGACTGTTTATTCATTTCCATAGACCTGCTGAGCTTCCCAGCAGTTTGTGTGTGTTGCTCTGAAGCTGAAGCCTTGTTTGGTTCCCTAAATGACCCTGATTGGTTGAGTGAAGGAAGGAAAACTTGCTGGTCCAACATCCATTGTTATGCTAACATCTAAACCAATTATCTGATTATTTATGTTATTGCTTCAACTTATCGTACAGTGGAAACAATGCCTGGATTTGTGCTACTGTATGTAAATTGATATAAAAACAATAGCAAAATACAAGGAAAGTACATTGTTGGCCATGAATATCTCCATTGTTATACCAAGGCTAAATGAGAAGAACCCTTATTTTTTTCCCGATAGTTCTGTTGCTTCTTATCATCTCTAAATCTGATGACCAAATACTGATCAAAGGATTAAATCACAGATCTGAATTTGATTAAACCTTTGTACTTTACTTCATGAAAATTAATAAAGATCATGAATAATGAACACAGAAGCACAAAACCTATGCAAATCACTCCAATGAAGTATCGACATCACTGCTCAGTCTACTCAAAAAAGCCATGATACTCTTATGCTGGCATGTAGAAATAAGGGGTGCTCTTCCACATAAAACAATTTATTATTTGCTATTTTAAAGACACATCTGTTGCGACAGAATATAACTTCCAAGTTTTCGTTATTTTTGTTGTATCAGTCACGTCTGATAAAGAAACGACTGAGACCCTATTCCTTACAGCCAAATGAGGTTGTTGTCCAGAGCTCATTTGGTTTATAAATCCCAAGTGTTTTGGGATTCATCAAAGCAGGCATAGTTGTAGTGCAGAAAACAGGGCAGCCAATTTCTGAGCAGAATGCTCCCATAAACAGCACAACGATCTTGATCCTCATAGAGGGATTAGAAGTGGAGAGTGAGCAATTTCAAGTTCCTGAGTGTCAGTATCTCTGAGGATCTAATCTGGTCGCAACATATTGATGCAGCTATAAAGAAGGCAAGACAGCAGCTATAGTTAATTCAGAGTTGAGGAGATTTGGTTTGTCAACTGAAACACTTGAAAGCTTCTACAAATGTAGCACGGAGAGCATTCTGACTGGCTGCATCACTGACTAGTATTGGGGGGGGGGCTACTGTACAAGACTGAAGTAAGTTTGCAGAAACTTGTAAGAACAGTCAGCTCCATCATGGATACCAGCCTCTGTAGTATCCAGGATACCTTCAAGAAGCGATGACGTAGGAAGACGGCATCCATCATTATGGACCCCCACCACTCAGAACATGCCCTCTTCTCAATGCTAGCATCAGGGAGGAGGTACAGAAGCCTGAAGGCACACACTCAGCGAATCAGGAACAGCTTCCTCCCTGCTCCCATCTGATTTCTAAATAGATGTTGAACCCATGAACACTACCTCAATACTTTATTTTTTGCACCACTTGTATTAACTTAATTATTTAACAGACACTTACTTATATATAGTTAATGTAATTCAGCTTTTTTCCCTCTATATTTATTTATCATGTTTTCACTGCACTGCTGCTGTAAAGTTAACAAATTGCATGAAATATGCCGGTGATATTAAACCTGATTTTGATTCTGATCAGATCATCTATTTAGGGCAATCTGTTTATTAAAGAATAAATACTGGTCAGTACCCCAGAGTATAATTCCTAAGACCCCCCCAACACTATCCCTAGAGTCACCTGCCAGATGATCAGCTTCGATTTTAGTGTTTGAACAGCACTTTTGGACTCCAAGGTAGAGACTCAACAACCACAAATCTATACAGTCACTAGCAGTTTTTGTTATTATCACTTTATTTGCTGCTTACACAAATGGTATATTACTCCACGTTTAGAAGAATAAAAATAATTGTTATAAAATTTGAGTCAAGGTGATGTTTTAATTTCATTCGGCAACTCGAAGACAAGAAACAAGAAAGTAATGACACATTAATTGGAACCAAAAACTGCGGCTGATGGAACTCCAACACAAAGAAAGATAAGATACTGGAAAAACTCAGCAGGTCAGAGCAAAACAGGTTTCACATTCCCCTTCTCCATGGATGCGGCCCAGCGTGCTGAGTTCCTTTCCCCCATTCCCTTTGCTCAAGAAAGTAATAATAATGGCAGCAAACTAATGGCAAACAAGTGCATGAAAGAGCCCAAAGTTATTCAAAATACATTAATTCGGATAAAAAGGAGGAACGGTAATTGATACAACAGTATAATACTATTCAATTTCTAATTCAATATAGCAAATATATTGCTGATGTACTTTAGTGCAAATTTCAAACAAATCCTCAGAATAAATTATCACGGTCAATAGAGGGACAAATTAAAATTGTGTTAAAGATTAAGCAAATATAATGCTTTAAATAATGCAAATTGAGATAATGTCCAAGCTTTATGCAAATTAGCAGTTTCAATTAAACAGACCACAATGCCCTGAAGTTTTGTTTAAAGATCTGGTCTTTACAAATCCTTTGCGATGCAAATGAATTGCCTGATGTCCTTTTCACCTTGTTTTAAATATGGTATTTTAATATCATTAATATTAATTATCTGGACATAATTTCTGATGACCAAAAAGGTATTCATTTTTTACAATAAATTTTGATGATTCTGTGTTATATTTTGAAGCCTTTTCTTCTGCAGTTTTCTACCAAATCCTCATTGCACAGTTCAATGTTTTATTGGTGAACTGAAACAAAACTTTAGAATTCAAGCCTTCAGCATTTCCAACGATAGTTCAGTACAGGTGATGGGTGAAAGACCTTTTTCACTTCCAACTGCCAACCCAATATCTGCTGTCCAGCTAGTCGACGTGTTTCGCCTCAGACTGTAAACACTAAGACCAGGATAACAAAGGGTCTACAGCAGGTGCATACGTTCTTTAAATTAACAGAGCAAGTTGGAAAACTGGTTATAAAAGCCTATGTCTATTCATAGACATAGACATAGATCTAAAAAAAGTGAAATTATGTTGAATATTCATCAGCTTTGCGGCAAATGGAGTATAACACCTAATTTTGGTCACCACATTCTAGTAAAAATGTGAAGGCCCGAGGAAAGGTGCAAAAATAATTTACCAAAATGGATCCAGAAACGAGTGATTTTACCTGTTGCACTGGAGAAGGTGGAGTTCTAGTTGGAGCACAATGGGTTGAACAAATTTGGAGGATTTCAAAGCCATTATTGATTTCCACAGGGGAGATAGAGGGAATTTGTTCCTGTTATGATTGATTTGAGGTTCAAGAAGCAAAGATTTAACATTTTGGGCAAAGGATTGGAGAATTTAAGGAAAATAGTTAAGGAATAGGACTTAATGTGATTGCACTACTAAAAGATAGCACTGACTTGATTGGCTGAAAAGCTCCTTCTATGCTGTAGCAATTTTATATTCTTATAATTAAATACATTTTAGCCTTGGAATTAAACTATTTATTTTGATGAATTCAACTTCAGCAAAACTCACAAGGCTCAAACACTTTGAGGACATAGTAACTGTTTGATTGGCACCTAATTGTCCAATCCAAATATTCTTCTGCAGCACAATATGGTTGCAATATGTACCATCTACAAAATATACTGCAGCAAAGTTTTTATAGAAACAGATCCCAAGCCCGCGATTGAGAAAGACAAGGGTAAATGGTGCATAAGAATGCCACCACATGTAAGACCCTCTTCAAATTAGACTATTCTGACTTGGGCATATTCTCATTCCTTTGCTGTGGTGTCTAATCCTGGAATTTAACAGCACTATGGGAGTACACTCCTCAAATGGACTACACTGATTCAAGAAGACCTTTCACCACAATCTTCTCAAGGGAAAGCAGCAATGGATTAGTGCTGTTTTGCAAGCTATGCCCATATCCTGAAGATCTATAGAAAAGTCAATAAAGAATCAAACCAAGAATATTCCAGGGGATGCACTGAAATACCTTGCTATCTTCATGAATACCTTGGTTTAAGATCAGGCTTTATTTTATTGATACTGTTATGCTGTTGGGAATTTTATGGTTTTTTTTTGCAGATCTTAAAATGCAAACCTATATTTTAAAAAAAGCGTTCTTTTAATGACATTATACAAGTATTTCATTTTTGCTGTTTAAAATAAAATTCTCAGTTGACTAATAAGTAAGGCTTGTTGTAATCAGCCAATAGGATTTGTCTTATTAACATTTTGGCCAATAAGTTGCCCAGGAATAGAACAGGTAGGCATTTTCTACAGAGCGTGGGAAGGAAGAAGTTTTTGAAGGAGAAAGGAAAGAGACAATGAACATAGTGAAAGAACGTGGTGAAACACTCAGAGAAATAAGCTTGGAAGGGCAGATACAGATGTCAGAAATCCCTCATGCAGACGATAGTCTCATGGAGGATATGCAGACATCTTTCAATCACCCACCTAGCACACAACATTGGCGAAAGTTCAACACCTTTTTCCTTAGACATTGTGTGTTTTTTTAAGCTTAGACTGATTTTTCAGTGCAAAACCATTATCAGCATCGTGAGTAAACAAAGTGATGCAAACTAGATTGATTTTGTGACAATGAGCTCCCACGATTGTGTGCACATTATAGACTAATATATATGTGATGGGCTTTTTATTTTGATTGCTATAGTGTAAAATATGTCAATATAATTTCCATTTAAGTTTATACTGGGGTGAGCTAAATTATTTATTCCTGGCGTACAGTTAAATTTGCAGATGTCTTTCAGTATTTATACAAACCACAACCAAAGGAGTTGAATGACTTCAGACCTGTTGCCTTGACGTCGCACGTTATGAAGACCATGGAGCGGCTGATAATACAGAATCTGAGGCTACAAACCAGGCACGCCCAGGATCCTCTTCAGTTTGCGTATAAGGAGAAGGTGGGAGTGGAGGATGCTATCACGTATTTGCTGCACAAATCACTCTCTCACCTAGAGGGGGTCAGTTGTGCTGTGAGGATTACATTCCTTGACTTCTCTAGTGCCTTTAACACCATCCAGCCCAAGATCTTAAAGCACAAACTAACGGAGATGGGAGTAGACTCTCACATGGTGGATTGGATAGTGGACTACTTGACAGATAGACCTCAGTATGTGCGGTTGGGAGACTGTAGGTCTGACACGGTGGTCAGCAGCACAGGGGCGCCGCAGGGAACCGTACTCTCTCCGGTCCTGTTCACCCTGTACACATCAGACTTCCAATATAACTCGGAGTCCTGCCATGTGCAGAAGTTCGCTGATGACACGGCCATAGTGGGGTGTGTCAGGAATGGACAGGAGGAGGAGTATAGGAAACTGATACAGGACTTTGTGAGATGGTGCAACTCAAACTACCTGCGTCTCAATATCACCAAGACCAAGGAGATGGTGGTGGACTTTAGGAGATCTAGGCCTCATATGGAGCCAGTGATCATTAATGGAGAATGTGTGGAGCAGGTTAAGACCTACAAGTATCTGGGAGTACAGTTAGACGAGAAGCTAGACTGGACTGCCAACACAGATGCCTTGTGCAGGAAGGCACAGAGTTGACTGTACTTCCTAAGAAGGTTGGCGTCATTCAATGTCTGTAGTGAGATGCTGAAGATGTTCTATAGGTCAGTTGTGGAGAGCGCCCTCTTCTTTGTGGTGGCGTGTTGGGGAGGAAGCATTAAGAAGAGGGACGCCTCACGTCTTAATAAGCTGGTAAGGAAGGCGGGCTCTGTCGTGGGCAAAGTACTGGAGAGTTTAACATCGGTAGCTGAGCGAAGGGCGCTGAGTAGGCTACGGTCAACTATGGATAACTCTGAACATCCTCTACATAGCACCATCCAGAGACAGAGAAGCAGTTTCAGCGACAGGTTACTATCGATGCAATGCTCCTCAGACAGGATGAAGAGGTCAATACTCCCCAATGCCATTAGGCTTTACAATTCTACCGCCAGGACTTAAGAACTTTTTAAAAGCTATTATTAATGCTTTTTGAGATAGTGATTTAGATGCATATCATATTTTTTTTACTGAGTTAAGTATTGTATGTAAGTAGTTTTGCTACAACAAGTGTATGGGACATTGGAAAAAAAGTTGAATTTCCCCATGGGGATGAATAAAGTATCTATCTATCTATCTATCTATCTATCTTTCCTAGGAAGAAATATTCAAACTTTACTTTTTTTGTGTGTTTACCCAAATCATAGTTATCCTAGATCTGCTTATTTTTTGGTAATGGCTTTTCCATCATTATTCCCATTCTTTGTAAAGTTATGTTACTGTTGGTTTTTTATTCACAGTAATAATTAATTCATTATGAGCCTACAGTGAGAGGGTTACATATACAGTGTACTTTCAGACATCTGGCATCCATGATGGGGAGGTAGGGCACACGTCTTAGCAAGAACATGCTAGTTGCATGAGAATTGCTCAGAAAAATGCTGTCCATCACATACTAGTATTATAGGCATAACACTTTAAAGAAATGGCTGAACTTTGCATTCTGGAGTATGGTGTACAGTTCTGGTTGCCCCACTATAGGAAGAATGTTGAGGCTTTGGAGGTGCAGAAGAGGTTCATCAGGATGCTGCTTGGTTTAGAGGGCATGTGGTATCATGAGAGGCTGGATAAACTTGGGTTGTTTTCTCTGGAGCACCAGAGGCTGAGGGGAGATCTGAGAGAGGTTTACAAGATTATGGGAAACACAGACAGAGTGGACAGAGAGTGTTTCCCAGGGTTGAAATGACTAATACCAGAGGGCATGCATTGAAGGTAGGGGGGGGGGGGGGAGGTATGTTTGAGGGGGATGTGAAAGATAAGTTTTTTTTATTCAGAGTTGTGGATGCCTGGAATGCGCTACCTGGTATGGTGGTAGAGGCAGATACATTGGATGCTTTTAAGAGACGTTAAATTGGGCACATAGATGTAAGGAAGATGGAGAGATGTGGACATGGTGTTGGTAGGAGGGATTAGTGTTTGGATGATTTTGATTTGCTTTTTAGCTGGTTCAGCACAACTCTGTGGGCTGAATGGCCTGCTCCTGTGCTTTATTCTTCTCTGTTCTATCTTCTTACCTTGTGAAAACGCTTACTTAACAATTCTATATTTGTAGGTAAAATAGTATTAAATTACAATACAGCAAAAATAAATGAAATAAATGACTGTACTCACTATGAAGAACCAAATCTTCAGGGAGGATGTCACTGTTCATCAGCCTATATATATACTGCCCTTGTGTACTGTACATAAGCTAAAAAAAAGTCTTTACATACTTATTTTACTTAACACTTGGAATAAAATTTACTGACCTTATTTTCATTAAAAAACAAAAAAAATCTTCCCTACATCATGCATAGACTGAGCACAGCCTGTCCAGGGCTGGGCTATGGCTTGAACTAAAATCACTTAATTCTAAATGTCAACAGAATTAGTAGCGTCAATAGAATTCAGCTTATTTGCTGCATTCTGCTGTTCTTTAACCTAATGGCGTTTTATTACGGTCAACAGAACTTTCAAGGGCCAGTCAGTTCTCAGAAATTCTTAAAGAGATTTCTGTGGAGTTCATGAGAATCCCAGATGCATAAACACCAGATAAATGAGTTCACTCTACAAGTCTGAAAAACAACTTTCCACAAGGTAAATGTAGTAGTTAAGAAAAAAATTAATACATCTTTGGGTTTAGTAATGAGTACTTTGACAAAGAAAACTACTGGCAAAGAATATAGGAGTCTTAGTCAATTGATGGGCCTTAATAGAACACATAAATAAATAAAATCCTGGTGTCTACTAAGTTGCTGTGTGTATGCGATTGGGGAAATTAACTTCTACATTACAACAGTGACTACAAATAATTATTGGAAATAAAGCACCCAAGTCAAAAGTTTGTAAAATGCATTGTACAGACATGCAAGCTTTTATTTGTCTATTTTGAGAACCCCATCCCAAAATCATGCAATATGACCTATAAGTAGGCTTTGTTCCCCACATTGCTACAATGAGGCCCAATGAAAACGTGGGGAACGAAAGTCATCTTCCATTCCATTCCATTGCTGCCTTCAGGACACAATATTAAAATCTCTAACATTTGATAACTTGTTTCTGTTTCTATCTCAATTTTGGCTCAGTTCAATACATTACAGACAGGCACAGAAGACAACTGCGCTCATTAACCTGTGTTGATTTGCACTATTGGCATTAGTCCCTTGTTTCTGTATAACCTTCTCCATCTTCTGAAAACTAACTTCTTTTTCTTTCAACAGAATCCCAGACCTGAAAAGTTAACTGTTTCTCTTCCCACAGGTTCTGTCTGTTTCCAGTAATTTCTCTTTTTATTTGACATAAGTTATTGTGTAGAAGTTCAAGCTAATACGCTACTGAAAAAAAAACTGGATGGAATCAGCAATTAATCCATTATCTTGAGTTAAGGTAGATGCAATAAAAAGTAATGGTAAGTATTATCTTTATTAGCTGCTCCATTGAATTCTTCATTCCTGATTAAATAAGTACAGGTGTGGAAGTATTATTATTGGAGACACCATATGGAATTTACTGTCCACTGCAAGGTCAAGATGTAAGGCTTTGTTGATTGGACAGCCAGCTGTGGTTGGACATGGGAGATGCCACATGATCTCCCACCTCTGGCCACCCTTTCTCCATGCTGTCACTGATGTGACCTCCCTTACAACACATTGATACTCACTCAAACTGGAAATTGATAGACTCATAATTGAATGCAATCTTTGTCAATCAAAGATTTTTTCATATCCAGTGATAACTAACAATGTCTATCGTCACTCCTACATTTTCTAATGCTGCTTAGCTTGTAACACTATCCCGGAGATTAACCTTTCAGTCACGGAGGACTGATAGCCCTGCTCATGAGTGGTTTCAAGGTTCATCACTACTGATGGGACCCTTCCAGCAAGTCTAAAGTATGATTCCAATTGATTAATGAATTATTGCTTCTAAAACATTTGGAATTAAATACAGTATAATCAGTTTGATGGATTATTATAGTAGGTAAACATATGGTCTGATGCTTGGCTTTCCCAGACAGATCTCCACCTAGTAATTCTGTTTGCATCCAGTTAGTCTGATGATAGCTGTAAGACTGAGGTATCTTTTTAGAATAATTTAGCCACCCAATAAGTGAAGGGGTGGTTTTCAAAGATTAATATTACTGAAAGAGATGGTGAATGTACTTGGGTAATAATCCTTTGCTTACAAGGACACTTTATGAATGCATGGTGATGTACTTCATGCTGTACACTCTGCTCTCACAAAAACGCATGGCCAAACATTCAATAATCACATTGTCAAGTTTGCTGATGACTTGACTGTGGTGGATGGCTCATCACCAACAACGATGAGACTGTCTTCAGGGAGGTGGAAGAGATTGAGGCCTGGTGCCAGGCAAATAACCTCTTCCTCAATTTCAACAAGACAAAGGAAATGGTAATGACTTCAGAAGAACTCACACCCTTCCTTCCACTGGCAGCCGTTTCAAACTCCAGAGAGTGCACATCTCGCACAACCTCTCATGGTCCAAGAATACACTCTGCACAATCAGGAAAGATTACCAACGCTTCTACTTTCTGAGGAGGCTGGACTATGCACAATGATACTCATGCCCTTCTACAGATGTGTAGCAGAGAGCATCTTAACAAGCTATAGTATTGCATGGTATGCTAACAGCACTACAATGGACAGGAAGACCCTACGACATGTAGACAAAACTGCCCAATGTATCACCAGCTCCAGCCTACCCAGCATCAAGGACATACAGTGCCTATAAAAAATATTCACCCCTGGAAGTTTTCATGTTTTATTGTTTTACAACATCGAATCACAGTGGATTTAATTTTGCTTTTTTGACACTATTCAACAGAAGGACTCCTTTGTGTTGAAGTGACAACAGATCTCTACAAAGTGATTAGTAATATAAAACACAAAAAAATTGCTTGCATAAGTATTCTCCTCCCCCCCCCCCTTAATATGACACTCCAAATCATCACTGGTGCAGTCAACTGGTTTTAGAAGCCGCAGAATTAGTTAAATGGAAATCTGTTTTTGGTGACCTGTGTGCAGTCAAGGTGTTTCAATTACTTGCAGTAAAAAATACAGCTGTATCTGGAAGGTCCAATTACTGGTGAGACAGTATCCTGGCAAAAACTACACCATTAAGATAAAAGAACACTCCAAGCAACTCCGCGAAAATGTTATAGAAAAGCACAAGTCAGGAGATTTGAACAAGAAAATTACCAAATCACTGAATATCCCCTGGAGTACCGCTGAGTCAATCATCAAGAAATGGAAAGAATATGGCACAGCTGTAAATCTGCCTAGAGCAGGCCGTCCTCAAAAACTGAGTGACCATACAAGAAGAGGACTAGTGAGGGAGGCCACCAAGAGAACTGTGACAACTTTGAAGCAGTAACAAGCTTCAGTGGCTGAGATGGGTGAGCCTCACATACAACTGTTGCCCGGGTGCTTCACCAGTTGTAGCTTAATGGGAGAGTGGCAAAGAGAAAGCCACTGTTGAAAAAAACTCACATGAAATCTTGTCTAGAGTTTGCCAGAAGATATGAGGAAGTCTCTGAAGTCAGCTGGAAAAAGATTCTAAGGACTGATGTAACCAAGATAGGTTTTTTGACCATCAAACCAAACACCGCACATTATCAAAAACACACCATCCTTACCGTGAAGCATGGTGGTGGCTGCATCATGCTATGGAGATGCATTACTGCAGCAGGCCTTGGAAGGCTTGTGTAGAGGGTAAAATGAATGCAGCAAAGTACAGGGAAATCCTGGAGGAAAACCTGATGCAGTCTTCAAGAGAACTGCGACTTGGGAGAAGATTTGTTTTCCAGTAAGACAATGAGCTCAAGCATAAATCCAAAGTTACACAGGAATGACTCAAAAACAACAAAGTTAATGTCCTGGTGTGGCCAAGTCAGAGTCTAGACGTCAATCCAATTGAGAATTTGTGGCTAGACTTGAAAAGGGCTGTTCACTCATGATCCCCATGTAATCTGACAGAGCTTGGGAAGTTTTGTAAAGAATGGGGGAAAAAATGCACTGTCCTGATGTGCAAAGCTGATATAGAGACCTATCCACACAGACTCAAGGCTGTAATTTGCTGCCAAAGATGCATCTACTAAATACTGATTTGAAGGGGGCGAATAATTATTCAATCAATTATGTTGCACTTTATATTTGTAATTAATTTAGATCACTTTGTAGAGATCTGTATTCTCCTTGACCTGAAAGAGACTTTTTCTGTCGATCCGTGTCAAAAAAGCCAAATTAAATCCCTCGTGTTTCAATATTGTAAAACAACAAAACATGAAAATTTCTGGGGGTGGGGGGAATACTTTTTATAGGCATTGTACATGCAGAAAGGTGCCAGAAAAGGGCCAGTAACTTCATGAAGGATTCTACCCACCCTGCTCATGGACTGTTTGTCCCACTATCAGGAAGGAGGCTACATAGCATCCATACCAGGACTACCAGACTCAAAAATAGTTACCTTCCCCAAGCAGTAAGGCTGATCAACACCTCCACCCACTAACACACCCCCAACCATCACTCCTTTATCATTTCCCATCAGTCACCTTCTGTGCAGACACTCCTGTGCCTAGTGTCACTTTATGGACATGATAAGGCCCTCCAATGGTCGGGCCTGGCCATGGATTTTGCGTGCCAACTTATCTATGTGATATGAAAGACAGGGCAGTACGATGGGGAGAGCAACCTGTTGCCCACGTAGCAGGCTACACCTCACCATGCAGCTGATGAATCCAAAGGAACGGCAGAGACCGATACAGTTTGACACCAGCAGTGTCGCAGGAATTGCCCGTCAGCGTTGAACTCAACTTAGGACTGCCTCAGGAACTCCAGCTCTGGATCCTTCCTCGGTGTTTACTCACAAAGCCTTCCCCATGAGTGGGTGTAGCCACAAGGCAGCAGAGGTTATGAGATCAGGGCTTTTCTCTTCCTAGATAAGCTGTCAACCTTGGCTGACGAGCCTCATCTGCCCAAAGGAATTGGTTTTAAGGATCCAGTAACCCACCTTTGGCCCATTTCTACTTTATGGACATACAATCCATGTATACAAGTCGTCCTATGTATTTATGTTTATTATATTTTGTGTTAAGATATACGCGGGCCGAATGCAGATATCTACAAAGTCTTAGTTTATAGAAATCTGCTGTTGCTGAACCAGTAGCAACGAACAAATGGCCATTGAGCAAGTGAATAACTCCATTAAGGAGCTGAGATGTAAACAAGTTAATGATGGTAGAAGCAGATGGTTATAATGAAATTAATGACACAAGTCAAGACCATGCTTTTAAAAAATCAGTTTGAAGATTCAGCTGCTTTAAGTGGTAATTATTGCTAATAATGTGTAAGCCCTTGCATTGGAAATGGGGAGGGTATGACGCACAGCACTTATTTGCTGCAAATTGAGTTCTCTAAAAATAAACAAACAGCTTCCATTTAAAAGCAGGGCAATTCTTCAGAGAAAATTCGATAAATGAGAGATAGTTACGTGCATAAAATCAGACTCAGTCACCAACAGCACTGGTCACTAAATCTGATTGATAAGAGATTACCCAAGTAACTCCATTCTGTCTTAATTTATGATTTGTACCCACAAGCAGCAATTTTTTTTAAAAAGGAGTCAAATAAAAGATTTGAATCGCTGAAGTATCAGTTCCACATTTTGATCTCAGAAGCTTAGGAGCACAAGCAACAGCCAGAACTGGAACCGTTATAAAGCTAGTTTCCTCCCCCCACCCAACCAATCTTTAGTGATTCCTTTAAGGACTACTGATTTAATTGCTGAAAACATTTTGATGGGTGGAGTAAACTGTGCACAAGTTTTGGATTTTGTATAAATCACATAGGGTATTATTGACGCCAATAATAAAATGACTGGACCTAGAACACACGCACTCCTACAATTCAACCAGTTTATATTTCACTTGTGCACAAGAACAGCATGGTCCCTGTCACCCACACTCTTCTAAATTCTAAAAAGGGAAATGTCATTTTTAAAATTCAGAATTGACTAGCAGTTACAGACATTGACCATTTGGTAAAATGGGTATGTTTGAATTCCTTACTTGCAAGTACAATCAACATTCACAACATCGGTGTTAAAGCCAATAGAAACTACAAACTGACAACAGCTGATACTCTTAAGTTAGTAAAGCAAATGTCCTTTAGTTGGTGTGTGCACCTCAGATCACTTACCTCATCTGCAGACCCCTGGTGTACAAAGGGAGGCTATTCTTTTCAAAGGCCTTGCGTGCCTAGGTTGTCTACACTCTATCCTTGCCTGGATAATACGTTAACTCTTGCTTCACCACAACTTTCACACTCCCTCTTTTTGTCTTGTGACAACACAAATCTTTCTTAACTTTAATAGCACAGAGTCTCTGAGACTCCAAGACAGTTTCATCAGGGACAGCTGGCTGATGATGATGGAGGCAGCTACTCTGTGGGCCATAACTCTGTAGAGTAATCTGAGACAACAGATTAAAATGAATGTTACAAATAGCACGGAAGTAAAGAGTGAAACCAGGTAAAGGGTCTCCATGGTGAAGATGGAGTCCCATGTAACTCCTGCCTAGTCTTCCTAATCTGATCAGCTTCTAGCTGGGTAAGCACAGCTAAAATGGTGATGTTGTCAAGTATATCAATAATGTACATGGAATACACCTGGCTAATAATGGCACAAGGACCTCCTCTCTTAGACAGCTAAAGTCTAGTGCTTTTGTCAATTTTGAAGGGCTACAGTGTGGATTACCAGTATTTTGACAGTAATGTCATTGATGATCTGGCTTGTTGTCATATAGCACTGAGGGTTGTATCATTTGCCAATTTCTCCAGCAGCACTGAGGCCATGTTAATACTTCCATGAGCCAGACTGGCAGGTCCCCAGAACAGAAACACTACAATTCAGAAATACTCAGACTCCATAGTCTTTTGACAGCAGTCCGACAGTAGGAAGTAGAAAGAGAGTAGGTAGTAGTACATCTATGGTATTACAGAGATCAAATAACAACAACCTCTCCATGGCTTTGATTCAGGCCAAAGACCCCATTTTTAAAGTGTACTCCTGGCAGCTGTGATAGGCCTGAGGGCCACACACCCAGTAAGTACCACTAACAGGATTCAGAGGGATACCAGTGGTTTAGGTATTGATTGTTACAGTAACATACCTCACCCCTATCCCCATGAACTGGCGGGGTTTATCTAACCATTGTAACTAGGTTGATACTATTCCTCAACGCAGTTGCATTCACAAGTCATTTCGATGGTAGTGCAGTCCTGTGCTCCCTTCACAGTTCTAGTTTTGTTATTAAAGTAAAACACAGAACCAAACTCACTGTGATCCAAGGGTATAAACAGATTGGCAGAACAGGAGAGAAGGTAGCTGTTCCACCTCAGCTGCTATACAAGGTGCACACAAAGCATTTCCACTCGGATTTTCTACTAAATTTTTTCCAGTATCAGCTCGAGAGGGAAAAGCCATCAAAGAAAAATTACATGTGGCCTTACATCAGGTGATATTTTACAATGGGCAGAATTAAAATTCTACATGTTCTTCAGTACAGTTTGAGAACGAATTATTTTGAGTAAACTGTGTGGTCTATCATGCTGTTAGCAGTGGAGGCAGAAACTGTTACCAAAGTTGCCTTGGTCTGAGGGAATCTTTGAGCCCAGTGGTCAGACTATCTGCAACAAAAACCATACCCCATGTTTTAATTCTATCATATCCACCATCCCATTTCCCCATTTGTTGGATCAAAGAACTGTAAAACTCATACATACATTTAGAATAGTATTATCTTAATAACTACACTGTTCAAAACAAAATACCACTCACAAGTGGGTAAAATGAGCCACATGCATATGAGGCAGATAATATTAAAAGTGAGGTTAACAGTGAAATTTTAAACAGAAGTTAATCTGGTAATGATTAGCTAAAATCTGGTCACTGTCAATCTAATTAAATATAAAGCAAAGTTATATGTTAAAATAACATTCAAACTGTATAGGGCAGCTAGCACAATACTTTTAAAACTATGTACAATATTGTCCAGAAGCTATAGTGGAGCAACTGAGAAGTTACACATAAATATTTCCTCATTCTCCTTAACACTTTTAATCCTTTGATGTTGTAAATGCAATTTTAGATTGCAATTTATTTACAATAGCACTTATTAAGATGGGCGTCCCTGTTTCTGGAACTAATCCGGAATACCTTTGAAAATATATGCGCATGTGTTCTACATTTTCATTACCGACCAGTGGTAATGGCAGACTTTGAGGCGTGTTGTCCCGGGGTTCGAATCTGACTGGCACCTTGCACGCTTTCCATCCAACTCGACCTCGTAAAAAACAAATGTTAAGGAAATGGCAAAGGTTGCCGCCCGATCTGCCACAAGGTGCAGAGGAACAGCAACTACATATTCATTGACATCATTTTCTGTCTGACACCGTCTTTTTTATGCCTGCCAGCCTCCCTGAGTACTTAAGAGGTGGCACTTGGCATGGGCCTTGTTAAAAGTGTGCCTGGGGAAGCATCTAATGCATTCTTAAACTCTGGTGCTTAGACCTGAAAGCAGTGAAATGTTTTCAAAGGAAATGTCTCGCTCTGGCTCAGCATCAGCTAGATGGTTGCGACAACACATGATGTTGGATGATACATTTTGAAATACACGCAGACCTGGATTTGGATAGAAAGCATTTACAATAACATATTATTTAGAAATGTTGTTAATTTATCAATTGTGATTTTGAAAGATGAGTAACTTTTAAACAGGCTTTCTAAAATTCTTAATTTAATCAATCTTTCTCTGTTATACTTTTAATAGTAAAATAATGAATACATGTAAATAAGCAATAGGATTGATGCACCATCAATAACTCTCGGAGACGGGAGGCAAACGACAGGCTTTTATTAGCTGCAAAAGTGACCACAACATCTTGGAGACTGAGGGAGGAGCAGTGCTTCCAATCGCCTTTATACAGGGGTCTATGGGAGGAGCCACAGGATCAGTCAGCAGAGGGGCATGTCCAGACAGGTATACACATAGTTTACCACAAGGATTTATTTCCATTTTCCTTAAAATGTCCATAATTGTTACTAATTGTTGATAATCTGAGCTCAAATTTATCATGCCATACGATAAATTATTATTTTTTTCAAGAGGAATCTCGCCAATTTGGGCATACTCTCTCATAAATGGTTCATCACCCCTTCGCTAGTCCAATTATACATCACAATAAAGACGGCAACAAATGGTTCCTTCCTTCCTGGTTCAGCATTACACTATCCCCTCGGTTAACATGTCATTCACTAGACCCCATTATCATTCCAAGTTCTGAAGTTAGGACTCATTGATTGGATTTTCTATTTCTGCTCTAACTTACCCTTTCCTATCCATTAACAAGCATAAACTGAAGAGAGTAAATTGGGGAGCTTGCATAAAGTGAGCAACAGCTACTAGCCCAGAAAACAGTCTGAACATTACTTTCATCCTTTTTGTTCTCCAGATGTATTTTCCCAGTATTCTATATTTCTTTGTTGTTCTATTTCACAATTCATCCCATCCTTTTGGAACTAGATTTACAAATATTTAAGGATTCTGTATTCTATTGAGCAGAAAATATAATTAAGTCAGCAGTTAATAAATTTGTTGCATATAAACGTATACATTTGAGAATTTAGCTGCTCTAAAATCTGCCAATGTTATAAATCAACAGTAACGAAATATACACTGGATCTAGTTTTGAGCACTACCTACACATTATTCCTTATAGCACTATAATTCAGTATTTACACTCTTGATCACAGATGTATAAAATAAAGACCAATTTAAGGACTGATCTTGTTTTCATGATAGTGTTGTGCCCTGGTGTGCAGAATATGGGCTGCATGAAAAAATGGAATGTGTTTGCATTTAACCCTATATTATTTTATTTCTACAATGAAGCACTTCCACTACAAATATTGCCTTATTTTGGAATCTAGAACATTAACAGCAACACCCCACAAAAAGAGTATTGTGCACATGCAATGAGCAGAATATGCTTTATACTGAATTTAAAGATTTATTTAAGTGATTATAAAAAAAACATGAACGATACACAACCTCTAGAAGAATATACAAGACTTTCTTTTAAAAAATTGGAAGTAAGTACATTGATATTAGTTGCAAACATTTTAACTTTGAGTTAAACTTTTTTTGACATCAAGTTTTTTTTCATTGCAAACAGGCTTGGGCTTTTGCTACAGTAATGTCAAAAAAAAGTATAAAGCCCAAAGAGCAGTTGCTTCACATTTCACAGACCTGTCTGCCAGAAACTACAAAATTTTCATGTTATGTAAAAATACAGTAGAATTTACAAGATTCAAATGACCTTAAAAAGATATTTCCTAGAGATTAAAAATTTCACTCTTTTTTAGAAGAATTTGCATCACATAAAATCCCTTATTTACGAAATGATATTGAACACAAGCTTAAACAAATATACAAATGAAATGCACTCAAAAACTTGCACTATGCTCCATGTACAAAACTTCCATAAAATGATTCACGGAAGTCTCAGTACTTTGTTTTCAGATAGTAGAACATCAAATTACGTTAATGGAAATAGGTTTGTTAAGAAGTACTAGATGGAAAGCTGGAAATACATAAGCAAACCACAGTACAAAAGTGTTGCTATAGCAGTACAATTATCATTCAGCAAAAGAGGCATTATTTCCGGTAAGATGGTGCAATGTTTGGATGCAGCAGCCTCTCAGGGGCCAACCAAAGGTGTTTTTTTCTTTGGTTAAATATCTTTTTCTTAATGATCACAAGATAATGCTGGATTCCAAAGACATCAGATACTGCAGATCTACCCCATCAGTGAGCTGCTTGTTGGCAGAGGTGCTGGACTGGCTGCAGATCGTGTTACTGCCTGCAACAAGTTGCTGCAGAAAGGCTGTGTACAGTGTAACCGTGGCTGATTGTCTTGGACATTTCTCTTGCGATTGCAGGAGTCGGTTGGATATTGATAATAAGATGCTGCAAGGCCTGTTTCCCTTGTTGGTGGTGTGACAGACAGTGGGGGAACTGCGTGGCCCCAGCTGTAGTAAGGACAAGGTCTCAAGCCACAGGCTTGCCTGTTGATGCAGTCCAGGAGGGGAGATGCCAGAGGCTGTGTAGCGTGGCGTCCACACTTGGTTGGAGGCTGGCTTCTCGCATTGGTGCTGCCCTCCAGGTGCTCGATCGCTGGAATGACAGGCTGGATTTTGTGTGTTTGTTAGTGCACCACTGGGAACTGCACCATCAATCTGTGGGACATGTCCCTCAGGTACTTGGGCTATATATATGTTTTTTTTTGTGTGACTATGATTGGCACCTTGGCCCCAAAGGAATGCTGTATTGTTCAGCTGAATGATAATTAAACTTGAATTTGCAGCATAAAAATATTTTAATTACTAGAGAATTCTGTATTATAATTCCAGCAAGTACAAATTTATTTAATGAATATTTACTTTCATCTAAAGAAATAACAAATCTACCACAATAATTTGTTATTTCCACACAACAAAATGTCAAACACAATGAAACAAAAGATGTTGAATAAATAAGGCTTGGATTTATACAGGACTTTCACATCAATTATGATGTGCCAAAATAATTTTACAATTAGTAATGTTTTGTTGTATAACTTTTGTTGTAACGAAGACAATATGGCAATCAATTTAAGGACAGCAAGTTCACACAAACATCAATGAATTAATAAGCAGATAACGTGTTTTGCTGATACTGTTTAAGGGATATAACATGGCAGGCCACTAATACCCCCCATTTATCTGATGTTTACTCTAGAGTAGACAGTGGCCATTATTAAATATCTCCTATAAGAGAACACTCTCTGTACTGTACTTAAGAGTTGGGATTGGATTAAGAGTTGTTTTAGATCAGATAAAGAGCTGGGCATAGCCGAACATCAATAATTAAGAATATCCATTAAGTTTTACCCAAGTTTGATTTACTTTGTCATTAACAAAGATTTTGTTTTCTACAGTGTCAGAAATGCATTTGGAGACAATCCTTCAAGTACAGGTCTGTATAACAGCAACATTTAATTCTTTTTAATTGGGACAATTAGGAGTCTATTCTATTGAGCACTTATGCAATTCCATCTGGCATCAATGGCGCTTTTGGTAAGTAACGTGCATTTTGAGTCTGACTTATTAATTATTACTTGGAGATTGAGTTTGCCATCTTTTTTTTAAAAATCTCATTTGTGATGGAGAGTTGTACAAGGACAGCTGCATTTCTGTGCAACTAACCCTCACAAGAACAAGAAACAAAAATTACACAAATAAGCAAAAGTAGAAAGGTAGTCTTTGTTAAACTACAATGTTAATTTCTATTTTAAGGACAGCAGATTTAGTCTTCCCTTCGTTTGAGATACAAACTTACACTTGCACTGTTCTTTCTAAGGTCTCTTCTCTAGAAATCAAAAATAAATATATTTATAAGACAGTCTCTGGATCCTACTTCTTCTCCCTACACCATCATCTTAATAAATTACACCTTGATTATTCCCCATCACCTCCTGCCAAACACTACTGACTTCTGGAGCACAATGTAAACATGGCAACTAAACAAAAATAGGGATAAATTAGCTTTGCTTATAGAAACCCTTGATGCCGATATCTTAAAAGTTTTTTAATAAAACACTATTAAAAAACACTATGTTATGAACATGAAAAATATCAAAAGTGGCTCATTTGTAAAAATTGTAGGTTTTCTATTTATGCCATGTTTCCATGGTTATATGATGATGCAGATTAACTGTAAAAGTCATCACAATATGTAAATATGTAATGACGTTGGAGGAATTTTCATTATAGTATAAAAAGGTGCATTTCCATGGTAACCCATTGTTTATTACTTGAATAGTTTCCAGGGCATACTTATATTCAAAGTATCCTGTTTAGTTTATTTCGTAATTCAATAAATTGTGCAGTATTCACCATTTCCATGGCTGGAACAACCTGAAAAGTGGGAAAAAATGCATGATAAATATTGCACTTAACCATCAAAGCTGTCATAGAAAGCCAGAAATTCCACTGTTCTGTAGTACAGACACTGAGATACTCTTTACCATCTAATAGCCAGACGTGAAAATTATTTGCATTTAGTTAACACTGCAATTTCAATTTTAAATACAGACCATACCTTATCCTGTAGAAAACTGTGAAGAGATTGTATCCATAGACATTCCATTGTTTTGAATCTGTGAAAAAATCAGAGCCACAATTTGAAACTGAGTAAACTAGAAGATTTAGGCTGTAACAAGTGATGACATTCAATATAAAATTCTGGCATAAAAAAATGTCTACTGGGACTCCTGGATGCAATGTTTGTTCTGAATACTGTGCACAATAGCTATAGTACCAACCTAGCATTAATTTCCTGAGAGACTGGAAAAGAAGTTACTTACTTAGATGCAGCCCTGGACATTTGTAAGCAACTAAACACATCTTTAGTCCTTGAAAATTAATGTACAATCTTCATGTATCACACAAGAGCCCAAACAGCATATCGGTTCAATAAGGCAAGAGAATTTAAGTATAAGGTTGAGACAAGGTGTCATTATAGAATACATGGTGTTACTGATGCTTTGAAACAGTTTACAGCTGTAGTGTTAGCAAGGCAATGATACATATTAGAAGTGAAAACAGCATTTTATGGGATATACTGCGTACCATATTAGTATACAGCTTCTACAACAAGCCCCATGTAGTGTCTCCTCGCTGGCAACACACATAAACTCACATAGTGCACAGGCCCACTAGTGTCTGGACATGCCCTGTTGCTTGTGAACCAGATCCCCAGCTATGGGTAAATAGCCCTATTGCCTTGTGGGCATCCTCAGGAGAGACAAAGGCTACGGGAGTAAACCCCGACAGCAAATTTGCAGTGGAGCCCCTGGGGTGGCTGGACATCATTGAACATCCTTCCTGCAGCCCCTGTAGCCAAGCTGATGCCAAATGCATTGCTTCATAAGCTTTCCTTTGGACTACACTGGTGATGCGGAGAGGGGAATCTGGATGACTGGGCATCTCAGGATCCCCATACCTTCTCCCAGGCCTGTGATGATGATCATCATCACTTATTGTCCTTCAAGACAGAAGAATGCCAACCACCACCACCATGTTAGATTGCAAGTTATTTTTTTTTATGGACAAAAGTGCCCTTTCAGTCTTAGCTGTTTGAACAATGAAGTCTCAATTTGACAGGCAATACAGGAGACTTGTAACCTGAAAATTTCTATCCAAGAGAGTTGCATTTCATTTGGGATGAGAAAGAAGCAATCATTGATATTTACTGATATGTACCATATTAAATATACATTTTATCCCTCACAAGATGGTTTTAAAAATTAATTTGCATAGCCAATGTCAACAACATTGAAAATTACTGTGGCTAAATATTCAAAAACTCTCTATTTCTTCCCAGAACAAAGATAAATCTGATCCATAATACATCTTCTATTAACTCTCCAACTCTCCATTTAAACCTGGCATCAACACAGAAACTACATAGGGTACAATTGCGTGGTGACATTTCAGGATCTAACCTTGGATGAGTTACCATTATCTTAGGGAGCAGTTGATGCAGAGGAGAAATTACTTGTATTCAATACTCCACCCAAAAATTGGGAGTTTCTTTTATGGGTGAGCTTCCAAACATGTTACAGACACAATAATCATATCATCGACCCATGCACACTGTGCTAGAAAATAATCTGCACTGTAAAGTGGGACATTAGAAACAGGTTAATACTAATTTAAAGTACTAAAAATACTAATACTTTGGTATTAATTTAAAATAGGTTTTGTGTAATCCTTTCCAATTCATCATTTAACAATGATTAATCAATGTTATTTTATTAATTCTGGGAGCATTTTATAGGTCGTATGCACAACAGTGAGTGACACAGACAGAAAGCTCTGAAATATGTGCAAAATATTTATTATATTTTGGAGTCTGTCAGTCCATATAAAAACCCAATTCATATTTTCAATAGCCAAATGGACATTATTCCTCCTGTGGATGTTATTTCAAATTTGACTCATTTACAAGAGCAATGTTGCTACAGACAGATGAGTGGCCCTGGATATTTTACCACAATGGGTTTACCAAAGACTGTTAGTGTTCACAGAAAATAGTCTGTATTGCAATTTTCTGTAACACAAATCCACATTATCTGCAAATGTCAAGAAAAGCAAGTTGATGAACAAAATGATGTTTACTCACTTAATTCCCCCTCCCCAAATTCTGAGAGAAAATTTTATTTCATATCAATTTCTGGGTTTTACAAGGGCCAATTTCCGTTACCCAAATAGCCACAATACGAGGGTTGCCTGCAAGCAATATTTGTTGTACTTTGTACAACTTGCCCCTTTACTGCTTTCAGGTCCTTTGTATTTATCCTACACTGCCTCATTATGCCAATCAATGCTATTCCATTCAAAAGTTTTGAGCCAGAAGGACTATCTTCTTATTGGTACAATGATATTTAAAACCATTCCCAATCCCCTTGATGGGCTGGAGTACGGATCTTACTGTTCAGCAGAGAATTGCTGTACTTATTCATTTATGCCCTGTTGATACAGTTAAACTTTGAATTAAAGCAACGTATAAGGACACTGCAAGGCATCAAAATCAGGATAAAATACATAATCGAAATATTGAATAGGCAAATCAAAGGAGCTGCTAAGATGCCTTAAAGCAAAGGCAAATTATTAATGTTCTCTGCACCAGCTTTCAAGAGGAATTGCAGGTTTCTGTTATTTGCATATGCCCTGGCCACAATGTCAGTCTTGTTTCACTGCCCATCTGGAAGCAGTTCATCTTTGGGTTAAAAGGCTGTTATCACTGTAGTGCGAGGAGCAGACCCTAATAGAACAAAGTAGCTTGGCTAAATGGAGGCAAATCCATTCCATCATTTCATGTGAAAAGATATGGCTGATTTACTTGTAGAGACTCTACAAAATGAGTGTTCAATGTATTTCTCATTGAAAAATGAGATATGGATGAAAAGTTCATACCCTCTCAAAAACCCTGAAGGCACTAAACTCTCACAAGGATACAGCCCAGAAGAAATCATTTGCCCAATATTACATTTTACATAGACAGGGAATCAATTGATATTCACTAGTTGTTCAAAATGGAGTTGGCCATTACTCTACACATGAAGGAAATTATAATGCAGGGAACCATAAGTTAATTGTGGAATTTAAAACTTGGGGCCTCAGAAGAATTACTAATGCATCCAACTCTTGAATTCAAGAGAAGCATCTTTATTTTTAACCATTGAAAATCATGTAGACTATTAAGTTCTACAGCATTGTAACAAATACTTATAGATTTTTGATGCTACTTTTAATGTATGATGCAGTCTTTATAAACAAGATAAATACTCACTCATGCCATGCCTCCACAAGAACATTAAGCACAGGAATGCTCAGAGATTGGATAGTAGTTTGTTTAAAGGACAGAAAGAGGGTCACAAGGTCAGAGACATAGTTGGCATCATGACATTTAACCCTAAAAAAGTTAGAAGAAACACACTTTAAAAATACTGTTTCCAAAGAAATTTTGACAACAGTTTTAGTAACAATCACGGGAAAGTAAACTTGACAATACTAAGGTCAGGCTGCTAGTAACAGTGGGATATTTTAAAGGGGAACAATAAATTTCTGCAAAGGAATTAAATTGAATGTCTCTCAAAAGGACTTCACAGCAAATGAGATTGCAAATTGTTGAAAATGCTTAATTTTACTAAGGCAATTCTATCCAAATTGAGCTTCATTTGCCTGCTCTGAGATTTTCATTAGATAATCAGTGTTTTGCATGCAATCTCAAATGAAATTCTCAGTAACCAGGACTACAATTACATTTTGATGAGAGAATTTCATCAATGGTCCTCAAGGTCAGTGTTTATGAGGATACAAAAGCTTTTCACAAGATACTTTAGCACTAAGCATAAAGAACAATGCAACAACTCACAGTAAAAGGGAAAGAGTTGTGTTAACCATATAACTGGGCGATTAAGTAGTACGTATATTGAAAATGATTACATGTTAAAGGTCTGAAACATAAAAGCTCGTATGTATTCACAGACGTGCTCACTAAATGTACAAAATAGTATTATATACAGTTTCAATCATTAGCACGGGGAAGTCAAGATCATGCACTGTAACAAATCATGCAAGACAGAGTTACGTTGGTTAGGTGGGGCTGGTAGGGGTCAATATTTTAATAATATTTGGATAGGTTTAAAATATATGTGACAGCCTGGCTTCACACTAGCCATCTACAAGCTCACATTGGGGGAGGGAGAGATGGTACAAAAGGAATGAAGTAGGAAAATAGAGCTAACACTTGTTTGTTGATAATACCAAACCAAATCGGAGGAAGGAAAGGGTAAAATTTGTGACGTTTCTAAGTTTGCAGAATTAATTGATTTGGAATTCAACTGAATTGAGTTTCAAGAAAATTGGCTTACACATAAATGGTAAAGCCAATCAGTAGGGAGTCACCTGGAAATGAAGACAATTAATTTCTAACTCAGATCAACAAGAAATAGACAAATATGTTAATCAGGACTGGATGGGATACACAAATTGTTATGCACCCAATTTTACATTTGATATCATTGTGATTGCTACAGCGACGTATTGCAGATAATATTATCACAGTTGATTTTATTTCCCAAGTGATATTACAGAGTTTTAAAGTAAATGAATCAATATTCTAAATCAGTAATATTCAATGCCATATTTATAGTATTTAGTAATGTACATCTCTCATAGAACAGATTTTGCTGTTCAACAGTTTTATTCAACATGACCATCTAAGAAAGAGGTTGAGTTGACAAACATCTAGATCTATGACTTGCAGAGGAAAAATCTTACTTACACATCAATCATCATGCTTCTGTGTACATAAATATTGTTGCTCAGAATGGCACAGAAATGATGCAAAATGTCCTCTTTCGTGCTTAGGCTGTCGAACAAGAGTTTCAGAGCCCAGAAATTCTTCTAAAATTATCACAAACAATATTAAATCAGAATGTAGTTTAGAATTTATTTCAATGTGGTACTTATCTATAAAAGGATATCAGTTGGTTTCAATTATCAGCTATGCCAGCATCCAATCCATGAACATCAGCAAGGTGACAGAAGATGTTATGGACACTGCTATCAAGCGAGATTTACAGTGCCTTTAAAAATTATTCTACAAATTGGTCTAAATATATTACAATTATTAAACACAAAACAATTGATTACATAATCACCCATCCCCTTCAAATCAGTATTTTGTAGATGCATATTTGACAGCAATTACAGTCTTGAGTCTGTATGGATAGTTCTCTATCAGCTTTGCACATCTGGACACTGCAATCTATCCCCATTCTTCTCTACAAAACTGCTCAAGCTCTGTCAGATTGCATGGTGGTCATGAGTGAACAGACCTTGTCAAGTCCAGCCACGAATACTCAATTGGATTGACATCTGTACTCTGACTTGGCCACTCCAGGACACTAACATTGTTGTTTTTGAGCCATTCACGTGTAGCTTTAGATTTATGCTTGGGTCATTGTCTTGTTGGAAAACAAATCTTCTCCCAAGTCGCAGTTCTCTTGCAGACTGCAGTAGGTTTTCCTCTAGGCTAAAATAATTTCTCCAGAAGGTGGTGAATTTGTGGAATTTATCACAAGCAGTTGTGGAAGCAAGGTCATTAGATATATTTAAGGCAGAGCTTGATAGGTTCTTGATTGGACATGGCATCAAAGGTTACGGGGAGAAGACTGGGGAATGGGGCTAAGGAGGGAAAAAGATCAGCCATGATTGAATGGCAGCAGACTCGATGGGCCAAATGACCTAATTCTGCTCACATGTCTTATGGTCTTGTGGTCCTGACTCACCAGCATTGATGTGACATGTGGAGTGGACAAGAGTGGCAACAAGACCTCAAGTAATGTATTCTGAGGCTCTGCTTTAGACTATTCCAAAGCTTCTTGACAACCTTTCACAGTCAGTGGCCTTTGAACTTACTTTAAAATGCCTCTTGATAATTACAGATATTTAAAAACTATTCAGGGGACTTAACTTTTATCTCCTGTTATTTTTTAAATTAAAGCACCTAAAAGTGCTGGACATGAAATAAATATTAAAAATGAAGTTAAATAGTTTAAAGTGAACAGACTTGCTCTGGGTAGACATAAGGTTTGGGGACTTTGAGCATCAGGCCTGGACAGCAGCTAGATCCAGCTGATCCAATATGATACTGGATTCCCAGGAAATAAAGCAATCAACAAAAGAACTATTTCTTTTGCTTTCTCCTTCAGATCTTCTTGGGTGTAGAATTAAAAGGTAGTGAGAAAAGCCACAGCAGGTAAAGGGAGTAGTACTCAGTTTCAAAGGAGTTGAACTTACTTAAATTTAGATGGAGTAAATCCAACTCCTTTCAAGCAATGAAACTACTCTTGTTTACCTGGTGAGACTCTACCACAAATGGCAGTTAATTTGCACATTGACAGGACAAGTTTGTCCAAATTCCATGCAAAAGTAAAGAGAGTCATGGCAGAAAACAGAAATTAAATTGAAGCTTTTAAAAACAGTTCGACCTGTGTATATTTACAGTGCACCAGTGGCAACCAATTAAGACTGGATACTGTACGTGATCAGTGGATCACTTGGTAACTCATGGCATGCATGTATTTAGTCAGGCTGGCATTTCATTCAAATGCTGCTCCTGGCATTGTCTTCCACATCCCTCCCTCTGGTATTTACCACTGTATTACCACCCGATGTGGTCTGCCCTGTACATAGGACTCAACGAGGCATCGCTAGCCAGTGAAGATGACTGATCTGTGGGACACATCTTCCAACTTCGGCATAAGGCTCCCCAAGGTGAACTTTACAGGACTGATGTTTGGATATACATGTGCCCAAACCAGCTGTCTAGATCTATCAGTTGAGTTTTATTTTTATTCTTTTTGTTGTTTTGTCCAAATGATTTGTTTGACAGATTATTTAAGTGGGCAGTCCAGATTTACA
This sequence comes from Hemitrygon akajei, assembly GCF_048418815.1. Lineage (NCBI taxonomy): Eukaryota > Metazoa > Chordata > Chondrichthyes > Myliobatiformes > Dasyatidae > Hemitrygon > Hemitrygon akajei. Next base: position 41,804,635 of record NC_133134.1, on the reverse strand, counting down.
GTTGGTTTAGATTCACAGAATTAGAAATGCCCAGATAAAGAGAGCAGCCTCATCTTCCAAGGCGAACTTGATGGATTCTTCAGAATTTTTAATCAGCTTTTCTACAAGTGTGGCTAAATGGTGGGAGGGTGGAGGTGAATGGGGCTTTATGATAATGAAAAGTTTTAGAACAAGAAGAATGACAGCAGAGTCTAAGGCACACAGTCCCTCTGAATACCTCCTGTCCAGTATTCCCCTCTCATCACCCGTTCAAATTGTCCTTAAGACGCACTTGCTTTCTCATTGGCCATTCTGCTAACTCAAATCAAGGGTTGTGTGGCACCTTCCTTGGAAAAGGTAGAAAGATGGCTTCTGAGTTACAGGACCCTGAACTTGTGGGAACTCACCCAAGAATAAAAGCATTTAAACCCCTAAAACAGCGAGACACGTTGTCCAAAATAGCAAGCAATTGCCATGTAAATCATGTCCATATACCTATTGGGTGAACATGAAATCAAGACCTTTGTTCGAGAAGTCAATAAAGCACTAGCTTCTGTGAAGATGAAAGCATTTGCTAGGTAAGAGATGATCAGGCAACAGTTCACAACTTCAACATGTAGTATATACTGCATATCTGATGGCTACACTGCAAAGTGGGAAGAATGCATTCTCTTGTCCCTCAGGGTTTAAAAGGATCCAAAATCAGTCAATCAACCAGACATTCTACTAAATCAGCAGGCCACAAATTCTAGGCTAGTTGATTAGTGACAGCTGGAATGTTTAGAAGAAAAAAAAGACCCAATAACAGGTAAAATTAATTAGGACATCAATTTCGTAAAACTGAACTGTAACAAATTGATTAGCAAGAGAAGAAAAGCAACAGCAATGGGCCATCACTATGATCTTTACAGTACAACTATCAAACTCCACCAATGCATTTTGGAAAAGGGAAGACCAGTTTCAAGAGAAGTAAAGTGCTAGTTACAATAATCTAACTATTCTTACCCCATAAGCCACAATTAACGGCAGAACAATTTTCATCATAGAGATATTCTTATGCAACATCTGCACAGCAGCCACTGTTACCAGAATCAATGCAGATTCCCAACAGAGCTGCAAACAGAAACATCTTGTATTAGTGTTATTCATCCAAATCTTCATGCATTCAAAATAAACAAAATTATATATGAATTTTAGGGTTAAAAATTCCATACAATTATAAAACATATGTGAGGGTTGCATGAGCTAAGTGTACAAATTAACATCAGTATGCTATATTTCAATTCCAAAATTCAGTTGCTTTCTGGAAGAAGACAGGACAGCTCTTGAAATCATCTCACTTATCATGATAGCAATCTCAGTGGTGCAAATTGGTCAAGGCATTCAGCTGTGAACTGAAAGGTTGGTGGTTTGAGACCACCCAGAGATGTCACTAATCCGGCAGCTTTAAAGCACATACTACCAGCCTCTAGGACATCTTCTTTCATGCTGTTATAAGACCATTGAACAAACTTGATAAGATGGACTCTTGATCTCACAATCTACCTCTTCATGGCCTTGCATTTTATTGCCTGTCTGAGCCACTTTCTCTGTAACATGTGACAATAATAATCAATTCACCAATTTCTTAACATTTCCTATTTGCTCAATCTCCAGGACTTGAAGTGGCTTTCTTGTTTTTGATTATTTCTTCCAGAAGCATGGATGGGGAAATTGTGGCAAATAAACATGTACAATAATGTAAGGAACATTTTAATGAAATTACTGTCCATACCTGGATATTGGCAATGATGAGATAGTTTAGTTCTTTTTCTTTTTCCAATATTTATATTGAATTTCATATACATAAAGACAGAGTTCATAAGGATACTTATTATAAATCAAAATAAGATAGCACAAAATGCACTATATATAAATCATAGTGATACAATCACAGTATCCCATATTAATGACCTATCAGATAAAATAAATTGAATGATGAAATACATTAGTATGGTTAATTATATTATATAAGAAAATCTATGCCCCCTACCAAGACAAAGCTGGTTGGAGAAAGAAAAACAAGAAAAAAAAGAGTACTTTACCATATAGTTTTTTATAATAATAGCCCAGATCTATATTATAATAACAATTCAAAGATTTTTTAAATAGTTCAGAAAGGGTCCCCATAACGTTTGAAAATCTTGGTTAGAATCGGAAATCAAACAACAAATCTTCTCTAGATTTAACCATGACATAACATCACATAACCATTGAGCATGTGTGGAGGGGAGCAATCTCCATCCATTTAAGCAAGATCGCCCTCCTAGCCATAAGAAAAATAAAAGCCATTACCCACAATTGAGAAGGCTCCAAAATTATAGTTCTTTCCTCAACAATACCAAATAAGGCAGTTAAAGGATTGGGCTTAAAACTAACTTTAAGAAGTACAGAAAAAGTTTGGAATACACTTTTCCAATACCTTTCAAGGCTCGAATATGACCAAATCATATGAATTAATGAAGCCTCTCCATTATTGCATCTGTCACAGTAAGGAGATATATCTTCAATATAGCAAGAGAGCTTGTCTTTGGACATATGAGCCCTATTTACTACTTTAAATTGTAGGAGGGAATGACGAGCACATAATGATGAAGAATTAACCATTTTGAAAATAACCCTCCAGGTCTCATCAGATAACCCTAACCCTAACCCTTTTCCCAATCTTTTTAAATTTTATCTAAAGAAGATTCTCAATCCCGATAATAGACCATAAATATAAGAAATTGAGCCATTTTCAAAAAATTTCAAATTAAAAATTAGATCTTATCCGGGCTAGTAGGAAATATATGTAATTTAGATCTTAAAAATCTCCAATCTGTAGATATCGAAAAAAGTGGGTATTAGATAGGTTTTTATTTCACTGAGAGCTGCTCAAAATAAGAAAGATTCCCTCAAACAAACAGATCCTGAAATCGTTTAATGCCTAATCTATCCCATTCTCTAAAAAACAGATCGGTCATAGATGGTTTAAAAAAATTAGAAAAAATAGGACTGGAAAGAGAAAATCTCAATAAACCGAAATGTTTTCTAAACTGTAGCCAGATCCTCAAAGTCTGTTTAACCACCAAACTTTCAGTTAATTTATTTACAGATAAAAGAAGAGAGGATCCAAGAAGAGGAATAATAGAAAATTTCCTAACAGAATTGGCTTCCAAAAAGACCCATATTGGACAATCCTCACAATTAATATAACCAGAACGTAAGATTTTGTATGTTAATTGCCGTAAAGTTGGGTAAAGCAAAACTACCATTCTTATTGCTTTTTTGAAGGTGGGCTTTATTTAATCGAGGTTTTCTGTTCTTCCATATGTAGGAAGAAAGAATCGAATCTAGAGAATCAAAAAAAAAGACTTAGGAATAAAAACAGGTACAGCTTGAAAGAGGTATATAAATTTAGGTAAAATATTAATTTTAATAGAATTGATTTGACCAATCAATGATAAAGAGAGAGGCGACCAATCAGAAAGTGACTTTTTCACATAATTCATTAAGGTTAAAAATTTTTCTTTGAATAAATCTTTTTAATTCTTAGTGATTGTTACGCCCAAATATGCAAATTGTTTTCTTACCATTTTAAAAGTTATTATCGGTTGATATCAAATTATTTAAAGAAAACAATTCACTCTTATGTAAATTCAATTTATATCCTCAAAACTGACTAAAATTAGTCAGTACTGTAAACGAAACAGATAGTTTAGTTCTTAGGTATCTAGAATGACACCTTGGAATTTAGGACATTTTTACGATAGCACAAGTTTTTAAAAAGTTTTGAGCAGTAACTGAATGCAACTAAGATATTCTGACTTGATCAATAAATAATGAAGACCTTTTCTCTCCATATATAAAGCTAGTTTGGAACTGTTAATTTTATGACCAAGCAGTATGATGAAGCAGAAAAGGGTGACATTTAGCAGACGTAATGTTGACAGTGCAGTTGTAATTTGGACTAAATTCATAAAGATTAGAGTTTATGTTAAAAACTGAAGCAAAAAGAAAATAAATGACTGTAAACTGATAACAAATCTGCAAGGAAATTCTACAGGTACAGAATATAATGAAGTAGTAGCATAATGACGGAACTGATTAGGGACAAAAGGAGAGAGATCTAAGAGAATGCAAATGATGGAATTTGGAATGAAAAAAACTGCTGGAGGAGCTATGTCTGTGGGGTGGGGTAGGTAAAGTGGGGGGGGGGGGGCAGGAATTACCAATGTTCCAGTGCCGAATGAGAGGGTGATGGTGGAGACTGAGGCTGGAAGGTGATACAAGGATGCAAAGGCCAGATTCTCTTAAGCAAGGTGAAAATGGGCACCATAAGGGAGAGATGGAGAAGCAGGTATGATGGGTAAAGTGTGTGTATAATGGTACAATGGAACGAGAAAAGGTGAGTTGGATTGTATGGAATGATTGCAAATAGATTGGAAAGAGAAAGGGGAATAAGGGAGGTAAGGGTAACTGAAATTAGAAAATTCAATATTCATACCATTGGGTATGAAAGGGAATTGGGCAGTGCTGGGCTAGATGCTGAACCACTGGAACTTCTGAATAGTTGGATAGTGGATTACCAGTGTCTAACTATATCCTTTATGGTTTCCTGTTATTATTTCCTTATAATCTCCCTACTACTGTTGTCAGGTAGACAGGTTAGTTGATCCCCATTTCCCCTCCCCATTCTTTCTAAATTGTGGGGTCACACTTGCTTTCCTCTATTTCTTAGGGTCAATTCAGTAATTAATGTTTGTGGACAATGATAACCAGAGCATTAATCTTCTTTCAAAAATGAGGGATGGAGATCATCAGGTTCTTCAGCTTCTCATCTCACCAACTACTCTTGTGTTTTTCTTTAATACATGATGATACTTATCCAGCTTTTCTTTCTCAATCAGACTTAATTTTCTGGCATCTTTTCCTACCTCTGTCCATAAAGACTGACAAAATGCACTATAAAACACTGAAGCAACACACACAAAATGCTGCAGGAACTCAGCAGATTAGAAGGTGTCTATGGAAAGGAATAAACAGAGAAATTTTGGGTTGAGACGCTTCATCAGGATGGAAAGGAAAGGGGAAGAAGTGAGGGGGAGGGAAGGAAGTACAAGGTGGCAGGTGATAGGTGAAACCGAGAGAGGAGGAAGGGGGAAGTAAAGAGCTGGGAAGTTGATTGGTGAAAGAGATAAAGAGCTGGAGAAGGGGGAGTTTGATAGGAGAGGACACAAGACCATGGAAGAAAGTGAAAGGAGACGAGCACCAGAGGAAGGAGATGGACATCTAGCACATAATTCTCTGTAACTTCCGCCACCTCCAATGGGATCTCACCACCAGGCACATCTTCCCCCCACCCTACTTTTCACAGGGATTGCTCCCTACACGACTCTCTTGTCCACTCTTCCCTCCCGGCACTTATCCTTGCAAGCAAGAAGTGCCACACCTGCCCCTACACCTCCTCCCTCACTGCATTTCAGGGCCTTACACAGTGAGGTGAGGTGACACTTCATCCATGAGTTTGTTGGGGTCATCTACTGTATCTGGTGCTTCCAGTGTGGCCTCCTGTACATCAGTGAGACCCGATGTAGACTAAGAGACACTTCACTGAGTACCTATGGTCTGTCTGCCAGAAAAAGTGGAATCTCCCAGTGGCCATCCATTTCAATTCTACCCATTCCCATTTCAACAGGTCAGTCCATAGCCTCCTCTACTGCCACGATAAGGCCACACTCAGTTTGGAGGAGCAACACTTTGTATGCAGTCTGGGTAGTCTCCAACCTGATGGCATGAACACTGATTTCACTACTCACATTCCCATCTTCCTCTCTCACCTCAACTCCTTACCGGCCCAAAACATCAACTGCTTACTGTTTACTCCTCTCCAAAGATGCTGCCCGCCCTGATGAGTTCCTCCAGCATTTTGTGTGTGTTGGTTTGGATTTCCAGCATCTGCAGAATTCCTAAGTCTGTAAAACTTTGATCAGAGTATTTGGAAATGCTGATTGCTTGGAATCTGGCTCACCAGGTCTGGTTCCTGCACTCCTTTTCCCACACACACCTGGTTCTGCTGTTTCCTGCACTCCCTTGAAATATGCTAAGTTCAGTGGAAATTTCATTAACCGCTTAACAACTTTTCAAAACAAGAGCAAATTAAAAGAGTTCAGTACTAATACCTGATGAAGGGTCTCGGCCCAAAACGTTGACCTTTTACTCTATTCCATAGAAAATGTCAGGCCTGCTGAGTTCCTCCAACATTTTGTGCGGGTTGCTTAAAAAACCTTTGCACAGTTTCTGCTTTCCACACATCTAGACCTATAACACTCAGCATTAACTAATGATAATTTTTGTTCCCCATAGGATTGTAATTGCCAAGAATATTGTTCTTTAATAAAATCCCTGATCTCAGAATCTACTGTAATATGCAATAGGAAAAATTATCATTTTACCTACCGCTGAGGAAAATGGCTTTGGCAAGCCCACTATTCCATTCTTCAGATCTTCAAGAACTGATGCAGCAAGAACAGCAATGTTCTGAGAAGAAATTTTTTTAAAGATTAATTGTGAAAGGAAGTTGCTGAAGCATTTTGTTGAAACACAGCTTTACAGACACAATATGGTGGCAATTAACTTAAGATCTTAATGGTAGCTTAATCTGACTGTTCCTCAGTGATACCTTCCACTTTTGGCATCTAAGCAAACCGATGTACATAACACAGAAACAGATCCTTTTAGCCCACCTCGTTCAAGCTCCGCAATACCTTTTTGCACTAATCTTATTTGCGCACATTGGGCGTGTATACCTCTACTCTTTACCTATTTCTGCACCTGTCCAATGCCTTTTAAATATTATAACTACTTATATTAGCCTTTAGCTCTTCTGGCAGCTCTTCCCAGATAATTCTTGCACTCTGCTCTTACCCCCTTACCCCTCAGACTTCCTTTAAACATTTTTCCTCTCACTTTAAACCGTGCTCTATAGATTTGAGAGGACTAGAATATAAAAGCAAGGATGTAATGCTGAGACTTTATGAAGCACTGGTGAGGCCTCACTTGGAGTACTGTGAGCAGGTTTCCGGTCCTTATCTTAGAAAGGATTGCTGAAACTGGAAAGGGTTCTAAGGAAGTTCACGAAAATAATTCCAGGAAGCATAACATATTGTGTTGTGCTTCAACCTCTGAAACCAAATATATTAAATGTTTTTCACTACCCTATCCACCAGTGTCGTCACATTCAGGCAGTAACGGATTTACACCAAGGTGTCTCTGTACAGCTTCCAATGTCTCTGCTATTTATATCCTCCCAGAATTTAACTTCTCAAAATGCAATACCTCAACTCTCCAACTGATCAATGTCCCGCTGTAGCTTTTCATAATCTTCTTCACTATCTATGACTCCATTAATTGTTGTGTTGCCTGCAAACTTACTAATCATACAGCCTACATTCTCATCCAGTTCATTTGTATAGATTTACAAACAAAAAAGGTCCCAGTACTGATCCCTGCAATCCATTTGTTATAGATTTCTATTCAGAAAAATACCTATTCACCACTACCCTCTGCTTCCCAGCACCTAGGCAATCTTGAACCCAGTTCACCAACATGCCTCACATCCCTTGTGCCCTAACCTTCCAGAGCACCCTACTGTACACATACTTAATTAGTTCATATAGACAATAGCTCTGCCGCGTTCATCAATCTCCTTGGTTACCTCCTCAATCCGATTTGTTAGACACAATCTCTTTGCACAAAATTGAATCCTAATTAATCCCTGCATTTCCAAGTGAACATAAATCCTGTCGCTAAATAATTGAAATGGTTTTGCATCGTCCTTTGAACTAGGGTACCCATCAAGCGGGAAAGCCTGAACTGACTCCAAATCCAAGTTTTTCCTGCAGGAAGCTGCATTCTCCTATGTGAAAGAGTTGTGTCAGCCCATAAGTTAAATTTATGTATTGTTTACATAGCAAATAGCTCAGAAAAACTGTTTTGTCCTGATATAATAGCTGACATTTGAATATGTAAAGTTGTCAGCACTCCTCAGCCCACAATTTTGGTATAAACAGAGGAATATGTATTATTTAACATTTCCAATGAAAATCTTACATTAAATTGAATTTAATTTGTAGTTAAGTAATGACATCAAGACGTCTTTATTATAAGCAACAATGCAAAGTTCTTAAGTGCATAGTCTACTAAAGCAAAAAGAATACTTATGAAGTCCTTTAATCCTTTGTTTATATCTCATTGCTTTTAAATTGAACAAGTTGTGCTTTTTGATATTTCCATGTCAACCAATGTCAACAATACATAATTTAAAAAATCAAATGCTTAACCAGAAAATATTTTCCTTTTGATGTTTATGTTGATATTTTGTTGTGTGTATATTGGCTGCTGTGTTTCCTTGCATGACAATGGTGAAAAAATAAAAGACTTACAATTATAAATTCACTCATAGGATATCTTGGGCATCAAACATATCTTTCTGAACTTTAAACCATGTTTGTAAAGTAGTTAATATAGTAGCAATTTGCGCATGACAACTATTTCTATATTTAATCAGTGATTAAAACATTATCAATTTACTCTAGTTTTGTTACTGGGTGTACTTTACTTTCACAAATTCAGGTGGTGGCACTTGTGGCAGTTCACTTTCCATTGTAAAATCATTGCAGTGAATTTGAATCAGTCTGCTCCAGCAATAAACCTGAAAGAACCACACAGACATAAATCATATATCATTAAACAGAACAGCTATAACATTTGTCAGTCTGTTAAAAGTTAAGACTCACTTCCGGTAAGATGGCGATTGTTTAGCTGCTCCGAACTTTTGCTCCTTTATTCTTCTTACCTTTGCACTATGTGTCTCCCTTCTTAAACCTTAGTTAGGTATTTTATTCGTACTCTTCTACCTGCCTGCGAACATATCTATCTTATAATGGCTACCAAAAGTACTAAAACCGGGAAAAAGGAAACTTCTACGGCTTCGCCGGCTGACATTCTCGCTGTTCTGGAACAACATCGACAAGATACTTTAATGGATTTTAGAACTGAATTTAGAACTTCTTTCAACCAGCTGAGTGTCAAACTGGATCAGATTAATGCTAGAGTGGATGATCATGCTGAACATTTATCTCGCATTGACGTAACTTCTGAAGATTTAAAACGCCGTGTTCAATATCTTGAAACTCTCTGCTCCAACCTAGAGAAGAATAGCAAACTTTTTTCCAAAATGGTGGATCTTGAAAATCGGAGCAGACGTAGCAATCTACGAATTCTTGGTTTGCCAGAGGCCACCGAACAGGGCTCTCCCATTGAATTTGTTTCCAAGTTTCTCTGTGAGATTTTCGGGAAAGAATTTTTTCCGACTCCACCTGAGCTTGAAAGGGCACACAGGATCTATGTTCCTCGAGCAATTCTGGGTTCCCGCCCACGGCCGATTATTTTATGCTTTCATCAATACCAGGTGAAAAACCGTTTGATGATGGAGGCATGCCGCAGAGGTACTTTTGCCTTTCAAAATACGGTCATTCGTTTTGTGGAGGATTTTGCCCCCCAGGTTCTGAAGATGCGTGCTGAGTTTAAAGGTGTAATGAAAGTGCTTTTTGATCGTGGTTTCAGACCCTCTCTCCGAAATCCAGCCGACCTTCGAATTACGCTTACTATTGGAGATTATAAGTGGTTTAAATCAGTGAAGGAGGCTGAGGCGTTTGTTGGAAGTCTTCCGGCCACCTCGTCTTCTTCGGATCCGGCCTGACCTTCTAAAATGGTTGATAAGTACTTCTCGAAGTAAAACTATTTTTTCCGAACTCAGACTTTACTTGAATAATTCAGTCATTATCTATTGAAACTCTAAGGGCTGTAGTCAATCTCTCCCTGGACTTGGGTTTTTTCTAAATAGATAATTTAAGTTTAATGTTTCCCTGCGAACTTTTAGATCTTACTTGTGTAATCTATTTTATTTTTGTATAACCTTATCTATAGAGAACTACAATTGTCTTTAACTTGTTTTGGAGGTTTGGAGTTTTTATTGAAGGCCTCCCTGTTGGTTGATTCATAGTTTAAGTTTTTTTTTTCTGTAAATGGTCGATAAGGACTCTCGTTGAATTTTATAATTTCCCCCTTTTCTCCCTCCCTTTTTTTTTTCTTTTATTCTTTTATAATTTTTCGTGGGTAGGTTAGTTTCAGTTTTCTTCTGATTTTCTTTGTATTAAGTTTTATACTTCTGTTGAAGTTGTTCCTATTTATAATTCTGTTTTCTAGTGCATAAATTAGTTATTATTTACTATATTATTTATATGGAACTTTTGTTAACGACACAGAACTGGAAGTCATACTTGGGTTAATTTTTTTGATAGAGCTAGCTGCTTTTTTAGGTAGCCGTCTAATTTTGGGTTGCGAGGGGGGGTGCATTCTCCAGTTCCAACACTACTCACTGTTTCTTTTGTTTTCCTTTGTTATTCAGGACATGTCTCTGTTTTGATTCTACGGATCTATGTTTACATTTTTGCTCCCAGACTGTTATTGTACTGCTTGATTTTTTATATGCCTGCTACCTTCTATGCACTAACAATTGATAATGGTTAATTCACTTAAATTTGTGAGCTGGAATGTAAAGGGATTGAATCATCCTGTTAAAAAAAGGAAGGTCTTCTCGCTTATTAAACAACTCAAAGCTGACATTGCTTTCCTTCAAGAAACTCATATTCGTAGTTTTGATAATTCTCGGCTTCTGTCAAGGTGGGCGGGTCAGCATTTTCATTCATCCTTTGCTGCCAAAGCTAGGGGGGGTCTCCATCCTTATTAATTCAAATATTCCTTTTGAACTCCATAATAAGATATCTGATACAAATGGCTGTTTTATTATTGTTTCTGGTAAATTATACAATACTAAAGTTGTACTAGCAAACCTGTATGCTCCCAATTTTGATGACGTTAATTTTTTTGAACGTTTTTTCTCCTCGCTACCAGATTTAAACTCATACTCTCTTATACTGGGTGGTGATTTCAATTGTTGGTTAGATCCTAATTTGGATCGATCGTCCTCTGTTACTAGACAACTTACTAAATCTGCCTTAGCTATTCACTCTTTTCTCTCTAATTATGGTATCTCTGATATATGGCGTTTCCTTCATCCCACTGCGAGAGACTATTCTTTTTTTTCACATGTTCACCATATCTTTACTAGAATTAACTACTTTTTACTCGATAATCAACTTATTCCATTTGTCTATTCTTGTGACTATCAGAGTATACTGATTTCTGACCATGCCCCAATTACTTTGTCTTTAAATTTTCCTGGTCTCCCTCAGAGGAATAAACACTGGCGTTTTGACTTGACTTTATTATCGGATGATGATTTTCTAAAATTTATTAAGGATCAGATAACCTTTTATTTTAACACCAATACATCATCTGAAATGTCATCCCAGATTGTCTGGGATGCCATGAAAGCATACTTGAGGGGTCAAATAATCTCCTATACAGCAAATCTTAATAGAAAGTCCTGTGCAGATCGATTAGACCTCATTAATCAGATTAAAGAATTGGATCAACTGTACGCTCAAACTAAGAATCCTGAATTATACAAGAAGCGTGTAGAACTTCAAACTAAATTTAATCTTCTGTCTACTCAACCTGTCGAACGCCAACTTCTTGAAAGTAAGAGTCGCTTCTATATTCATGGTGACAAATCTGGTAAATTTCTAGCCAATCAGCTGAGACGTTCCAAAGCCAAACAACATATTACAAAGATCCGGAAGGAGAATGGAGACTTTACATCGGATCACTTAGAAATCAATGACGCATTTAAAAATTTCTATTCTCGACTTTATTCCTCTGAATCTTTGAATGACAATATCTCTGTTGATCACTTTTTAAATAATCTGAATATTCCTTCGCTTTCATCTGATTTTAAAGCCAAACTTAATGCGCCTATATCATCAAAAGGAATATGTTTTGCAATTTCTGCATTGTCTTCAGGGAAATCTCCTGGACCTGATGGGTTCCCTGTAGAATTTTATAAATCATTCTCTTCACTTCTTTCCCCTCAGTTATTTTCAGTATTATCTGACTCGTTTAATTACGGTAAATTGCCACCCTCTTTTAATGAGGCATCTATTATTCTTTTATTAAAAAAGGGTAAAGACCCAACAGAGTGTTCCTCGTATAGGCCGATTTCTTTGCTTAATGTTGATGTTAAAATCTTGGCCAAAGTTTTGGCCTATAGATTAGAAACTGTTTTTCCCTCTATTATTTCTGATGATCAAACTGGTTTTATTAAAAACCGTCTTCCTTTTTTTAACATTCGGCGTTTATTTAACATTTTATATTCACCTCCAACTGGGATTCCTGAATGTGTTATTTCCCTCGATGCGGAGAAAGCATTTGATCGTATAGAGTGGAACTAGCTTTTTGCAGTTTTAGAAAAATTTGACTTCGGTCAAAGTTTTATCTCTTGGATCAAATTGCTGTATTTGTGTCCTACTGCCTCTGTCTTGACTAATTTTCAGAAATCCCAGTTATTTAACCTCAAACGTGGCACCCGCCAGGGATGCCCTTTAAGTCCCTTTCGCTTTGATTTGGTTATAGAACCTTTGGCGATAGCATTTCGAAATTGTCCTGAATTGACCGGGATTTGGAGAGGGGGTGTTGAGCATAAAGTTTCTCTTTATGCTGATGACTTACTACTTTTTCTTTCAAATCCATCTACATCCTTACCTCCAATGTTTTCACTTCTTGATCAGTTTAGCCAGTTCTCTGGCTATAAACTTAATTTACATAAGAGCGAACTTTTGCCAATTAATAAGAAGCACAAGAATTAACTTTTCGTGATCTCCCTTTTAAAGTAGTTCATAATCAATTTACTTACCTTGGGATTACAGTCACAAGGAAGTTTAAAGATCTCTTTCGTGAAAATTTTGCCTAAATTTCATATACTATAAAACAGAGTCTGTTACAATGGTCACCTCTATCTATGTCTTTGGTAGGTCGTATCAATGTTGTTAAAATGTATGTTCTCCCTAAACTTCTATATTTATTTCTATCAATCCCAATTTTTATTCCTAAATCTTTTTTTGATTCCTTAAACTCTATTATTTTGTCATATCTGTGGAAGAATAAACGCTCTAGAATTAATAAAGTTTATCTCCAAAAATCTAAAAAAGAGGGTGGCATGGCTTTACCTAACTTTCGTTTATATTATTGGGCAGCCAATATATGTTGTGCTACCTTTTGGTCTTTTTTCCATGGCCAACCCGAGTGCCCTAATTGGGTGGCAATGGAGTTGAGTTCCACTAAAGATTTATCTATCTCTGCACTTCTTGGCTCTGTACTCCCTAGTAGTTTGTCCAGATTAATTGTTAATCCTCTTGTTAGACACACTTTGCGTATATGGGCTCAGTTTAGGAAGTTTTATGGTTTCCATGGTTTTTCCTTTTCTAGCCCTGTCTTACATAATCACCTTTTTTTACCTACTATGTATGATTCAGCATTCCATAATTGGTATAGGAAAGGCATTAGACATTTTGAAGATCTTTTTATTGATAATCGCTTCGCATCTTTTCAACAGCTCTCTGCTAAGTTCAATCTGCCCAATGCTCATTTTTTTAGATATCTCCAAATTAGACACTTTATTAATCCTTTAATTCCTAACTTCCCTGTAATGCCTGAGAAAAATGTTATGGATCTATTTCTTTCTATTAATCCACTAGGTAAAGGTTTAATATCATTTATTCGTGATAAATTAGCATCCTTACGGCGTGCCCCTGTGAATAAAATTAGAATGGCTTGAGAGCATGATTTAAATATCTCCTTATCTGATGAAACTTGGGATTCGATTCTCAAATCGGTTAATTCAACCTCTCTTTGTGCTCGCCATTGCCTTTTACAGTTTAAGATTGTTCATAGAGCCCATATGTCTAAATCTAAACTATCTCGATTTTACCCTAACATTAGTCCTCTCTGTGATAAATGCAAAAGGGGCGAGGCCTCTCTCATTCATATGTACTGGTTGTGTCCTAGCTTGGAGAAATTTTGGAAAGACATCTTCATAACGTTATCTTATATTCTGAATCACCACCTAGAACCTAACCCTTTAATTGCTTTGTTCGGTTTTTTGGGTGAGACAGATTTAAGTCTGAGTTCGACTAAATGTCGAATATTATCTTTTGCTTCTCTCCTGGCTAGACGTTTAATCCTCCTTAGATGGAGGGATGTTGCCCCGCCCACGCATGCTCAATGGCTTAATGATATTATGTCCTGCTTAGACCTTGAAAAAATTCATTATTCAGTTCTTAATTCGGATACAAAGTTCCATAAGGTCTGGGGACCTTTTATTGAGTACTTTCATAACCTTCCTCTTAACTAAGGTTTTTTTTTCGGTCCCTTGCTTTCAGCTCCTTTTCTGTTGGTAGTAGGCATTAATATCTTCTGTTGCTAAGTGTATTTACAGTTTTGAGGGTTTGAATGTCCTGATGTATACTCTTTAGATTGTGTTGCAGTTGGTCTGGAGTTCTTTTTTGTTGCGGGGCTTGGGGAGGATACTAATTTTACATATCTTCAATTTGGGTGCTTTCTCAATTATCTTCCTTTGTATTATATTATTATTGTATGTTTATTTTTGCACTGTATTAATGTTCTTCATTTCGATCTGGGTTTTTTTTATCTGTAGCGATGTAGAAAATGTATAAAAAAACTAATAAAAAAAAGAAAGAAAAGTTCAGACTCCAGATGCTGATGTTTACAGATTATGTTTTGAGATAATCAGTATTCATGAAAAGATTTTAATCTGCCAGAATAGAAGAAGTATCATTCCATTTCTAATACTTGGAAGCAATAATGAGAGGGAAAAGATTCCTGAATTTGTGCACAAATCTAAGGTGAGAGCAAGAGCATGTACTGAATCCATTCAGGGCAAGAACAAGTGGAATAACAATATAGCCTTATAGTTTCCTGTTCCGAAGTTATCTGCTATGCGTGATTAAACAGAGAGACACTGAAGCCTATTCACCTTATCTAGTCAATGCAAATTCTCTCAGCATTCCCTTTAGTCTCATTACCCAACTTATTTCCAGGCAAGAAATAGGTGCTCTGGCTGAGAAAGGAGATACAATACTTTCGTTTCAACAGCAACTAATTAAAAATTCATTATACACATTGTTACCTATAACAGTACATCAGTATTTCTGATTTTATAGTCATACTGTGCTTACAATAACTACCAGAAATGGGGATTCTACCCTCTTCCAGGAAAGCCATTTTATGCCAAATTGCAAAAAAAAATCTCTGCTTTTATTTTTTCTGGCAAAGGCAGTGGCTATGTATTTGAACGTCCATCCTTCTATGTGTCATCAGTACCAAAACATGACAGATTGTTCTCATAATGACTGACGCACAATGCTGCTCTCACACTATAGTATTAATCATTGTGATGCAATTACTATGGTTTAAAATAGTACTAGGCAGCTGATAAATGTGAAATGAATAATTATTAAAATGCTGTTCAAGATATGCAATGGTTTCATAATACTTACGTCTCTGTAGAGAACTTCATTGACAAATAATATCCTGAGTGAACATTTTAGCAGTAAACAAGTCTTTATCAAATTACCACCTATAAGCAGAAGAGGTCAAAATGAGATCTCAAAACTGTAAACCAAGCAACTCAAGACAAATTCAACTATGTAATTATGACTAGGCAAATCAAACCTGTAGAATTGCTGCTAGTTTTTCATTTTATCTGATATTAACCTTTGAAAGGAAAGAATGCAAGAAATTTAAAAATCGCACCTCAAGGTAGAAAATAATCAGGTGCTCTTAGGAGCCATAATCATAAAAAGGGATGAAGGATAAGTAATTATGGTGCTATAAAATTCAGACCATTTATCTTCTGTTCATTGCTATAAAAACACCATTATTCGAAAACATTTAACATAACAAAAGGCTTGCTTATTGACAGACCAGATTTGTAGTCAAATCGTGCTACAGCTGTGTAATCTTTAAACTACCAAACTATTTTCTAAACAACTCAAAGGGAATTCTAAAACATGGAATGAGGAAGCAACTTGTTTGTTTTGTTCAAGGGTAGTCTAAAATGACTTCACATTTATCAATTACATGCTAAGCAGAATTTTATGTAAAAAAAACAAAACAGAAATAAGTTTGGTGTCGTACTTATTTCTAAATAAGTGCTGGTGTTGAAGTAACAATAAAAAATTTATATGTAAGGCTCAGGATCTTCCCAAAACATTAGTTCAGAGAGTTCCTTTGGTGATAGTAAGGTGGCCTGGATCTGATGGTGTAAAGAGATTGGTGCTAAATGAACACACACACTTTCATCAATCCATCTAGCATGAACTTTGGGGAAAAAAAACACTGGATGTTTCCCCAGTGAAAACTTGGGAATATTTTTTGTTATTAAAATGAAGCACTGTGTGGCTGGTCACATCTAGACTCAATCACAAAACCAAAAAGGAAACTGATAGACTAATTCATGTGCTCAAACTTAGCTCAATTGTCATTAACAAATCTAATAAAAATGCTGAACATTACAATAACCTTTAAATAACCCTTTCAAAACAGAACTCAAAAACATAAATACAAAAAAAATTAACATGGTTTAAAAGATATTAAATTATCTCCAAAATTTTAATGAAGCCTATATCATTGAAAATTCTTTCCAAATTAGCCAACTGTTACCAGTTTCTTAAAATTTTTCCTTTGATTAAAATCAATCTCAACTGGCAATCACTCCCTGGACCTCGTCAGACTGTGTGGGACATTAAGGTGACAACTCTCCATAAAAACTTGACAATTAGTCAAGTTTTCACTCTCGTTAAACTCCCGGTAGGGTTCAAAGCTAAATGTAGCCTGCAATTCTCAAAATCAGAATCAGAATTTTTGACTTCCAGGATGCTCTTACGAAGGTGACTCATGCGAGAATCTCCAATGGAAATCACCAAATATTCCCGTTCAGACTGCTAAACCTGAAATCCACAGCTATAGCCATGGATGATGCAGTAAATAACATCTCTTTAAGGTGATTTTAAAAATCTATCGTTACTTAAAGTTGATGAATCTCAGGTGGACTCTTGTCACTGTTGTGGTTCTCCTTTAAGACAGCAGAAGAGAGGATGTTGCACTGGTTTAAAAGTTCGTTATAAGGAGATGAGGCTTCCAACTCACACTACCAACTATTCTACTGGCAAACATAGCCTCTGATTAATAAAAACCAAGGTTTCAGAGCAAGATTGCTGTACCAGAGGGACATGAGGACCTGTTGTTTTCTTTTGTTTGCGGATACTTGGATATCTCCCGCCATTCCCGACGCAGTGATACACCTTGCTAGCTTCTCAACTCATTGCCAAAGCAGGACTCCTGAGTCTTTCAAGGCAAAGGAGGTGGAGTATGCTTTATGTTCAATTCCTTGTGGTGTACAAACATGATGGTGCTATCCCAGTCCTGCTCACCTGACCTGGAACATCTCACAATCCATTTTATCTGCCGTGGGAATTTTCAGCCATTATTTTGATAGTGGTGAACATTCCACCTCAGGCCAATGTCAAACACACTCTAGACAAACTGAGCGACATAATCAACAGGAATAAAACAGTGAACCCTGATGCCTTCCCCATCATTTTGGGGGATCTTAACCAGGCCAACTTGAAAAAGTCCCTAAATAATTATTACCTTGTGAAACCAGAGGAACCAACACACTGGACTACTTATTCTACCATCATTTTACCATGCCATCCCATACCCACACTGAAAGTCTGATCACTTGACTGTATATCTATTCCAACTATAGGCAGAAACTGAAGGCAGAAGCACCAGTAGTGAGGACTAAGGATGTCAACAAAGGAGGCACAGGAGCACTGCTTTGAGTCGATGGATGGACTGTATTCAGGGATTCATCTTTGAGTCTGAATGAGTACACCACTGTTGTCACTGACTTCATTAAAACCTGTGTGGATGAATGTGTGCCTACCAGAACATACTGTACATACCTGAATCAAAAGCCGTGGATAAACCAAGAATTTCATTGTCTGCTGAGGGCTAGATCTGTGGCATTCAAGTTTGGTGATCCAGGACTAGCCAAGAAGGCCAGGTACAAATTATGGAGGGCTATCTCAAGAACAAAGGAACAATTCTGAACGAGGTTAGAGGCGGAATCAGATGCACACCAGCTCTGGCAGGGCTTGCAGGCCACTACTTCCTACAAAGCAGAACTTAACTTCATGAATGGCAGTGAAACTTCACTCCCAGATGAGCTCAACGCCTTTTATGCATGCTTTGAAAGGAAGACTAAAACCTTCAGCATCCAGTGACCCCATGATTTCTGTCTCAGAGGCTGATGGCAGACTGGCTTTCAAGTGGGTGAACCCTTGCAAGGTGACAGGACTTGATGGGATACCCAGTAAGGCTCTGAAAACCTGTGCCAACCAACTGGCGGGTGTGTTCAGACATTCTGAATCTCTCATTCCTACAGTTAGAACTTCTCACCTGCTTCAAAAGGGCCACAATCATGCCAGTCCCCAAGAAGAGCAGGGTGAGCTGCCTTAATGAGCATTATCCAGTAGTGCTCATACCTACAGTGATGAAGGACTTTTAGAAGTAGGTTATGGCTAGAATCAACTCCTGTCTCAGCAAGGACTCAGACCCATGGCAATTAGCCTATCACTGCAATAGGTTTAAAGCAGACCCAATCTCATTGGCTCTTCATGTGGCCTTGGATCACCTGGACAACACTAATATTTATGTTGGGCTGCTGTTTATTGATTGCAGCTCAGCTCTCAACACAATCATTCCAAAAAATCTGACCAAAAAGTTCCAAAACCTGCAACTGGGTCTTTGACTTCCTCACCTTAAGACCAGTCAGTGTGGATCAGAATTAACATGTCCACTTGGCTGATAATCAACATTGGTGCAACTCGAGGATGTGTGCTTAGCCCACTGCATTCTCTCTACACCCTTAACTGTGTGGCTAGGCACAGCTCAAATGCCATTTATAAACTTGCTATTGCTAGCAGAATTTCAGATGGTGACGAGAAGGCATACAGGAGTGAGATACATCAGTATCTCGGTGGTGTCACAGCAACAACCTTGCATTCAACACCAGTAAGACCAAAGAACTGATTGAGGACTTCAGAAAGAGTAAGATGAGGGAACATACACAAGAACTCAGAGAGATAAGAAGTGGAATGAGTAAGCAATTTCAAGTTCCTGAGTGTTAACACCTCTGAGGATCTATCCTGGGTCCAAATATTTATAGTTACAGAAACGATATTTCATTGAGGAGATTTGGTATGTCACCAAAGTCATTCACAAATTTCTACAGATGTACTGCGGAGGGTATTCTAATTGGCCACGTCACTGTCTGATATGGGGGGGGGGGGGGCAAGGGCACCACATAGGTTCGAAATAAGCTGCAGAAAGTTGTGGATTCAGTCAGCTCCGTCATGTGCACTAGCCTCCCCAGCATCAAGGACACCTTCAAAAGGCAGCATCCATCATTAAGGATCCCATCAATCAAAACATGCCTGCTTTTCATTGCTACCATCAAACAGGAAGTACAGCAGCCCGAAGGCACACAACTCAACCATTCAGGAACAGTTTCTAACCCTCTGCCATCAGATTTATGAATGGACATTAAATCCATGAACACTAATTCACAGATTTTATTATTATGCATTACAATGTACTGCTACCACATAACAACAAATTTCACAACGTATGTGCTGATATTGGTCTGATTCTGATAATGTACACACACCTCGATTAATGAGCACACTCCATGTGTGAAATCAAATCAGTGTAAAAAAGATTAAATATTAACTTTGCTTATCTCATGGTAAATGAGGTGAGCAAAGTTAAATATATTCATTTCAGATTTGGAGGTGTTATTATTTGGTGTCAGAGCTTAAGGAGAGGGTGACACTCAATAAACAGAAAGCAAAAATTGTCACCATTCCTGCATCAATTTGCCAATTCATGGAGCTTACTGGAAAAGTTTGCAGGTGTGGATATTACACAAAACTGACCCATGTACTAATGGTGAGCCAACTGCCTACACCTGTACTGAAGAGTGACTAGAAATCTCAAAACTATATACTATAATTTTTGGTAGAGGAAATAGGGGGAAAGATGATAATGGAAGGCCTATTGGAATAAAAATTAATAAAAACACATATAAAGCACTAAAAATAGAGCAAATGATTACTGCAGAAGCACATTGCTTTACTGTATTAGAAACCAGAAACTGACCTTCAACAAATACCCATCGTTGTTCATCTGAAAGTTCACAACCAGCAGGAACAGTTCCAGTCCTGAGAATTTTTAAGTAGATCTTGTACTGGTAAGGTGTTAAACGGCAGGCTATGCAGCATGAAAGACTGGTATTTAGATGAAATGATTGTGCAGCTGAGTTAAAATCTCCATACTTGCAAAAGTAGAATGGAACTTTATCTTGTAGAGCTCGCAGCCTAATTAAAAAGAGGAATAATCAGCTCAACACTTGCACTATGCTAAGACACTTTAAATGACACCATAACCAGTGATGTACATTGTGGAAAGCTGTTTAACTATTAAAAAACCATTAACATGCTGAATGAGAAAATGTGTATACTAACTTTATTGTATCATTGCATTTTATCACTCGTAGGTATCGGACCAATTCTCTGTACCTGAAAAATATTTGAACTAGTTAGGTCTCAGTTTTGCATCTGTCGTACAAAGTATATGAAACCATGGAGAAAAATCTCTATGAAATCTTCAGTAACATGGCAAGTTTAGAAGATGTCTGATATTATCCAATATATTATGAAGCAACTAACTATGCTATTGCATAGTTGATAATGTTATTTCTCTTTTCCAGAAAAATATAAATTACTCACTTGCTGATTGAGTGATATGTAATGGATGAAACCTATTACATAACAGCTCTTCACCTCCCCATCCTACTCTTATTCCTTCATGCCATTCATCCATTAAAGGTCTTTTTAAACAAACTTTTTAAAACAGTTCAAATAAATGTAACTAATTGGGAATAAATAATACAAGTTTTAAAAAGGGCTTTCATACCTATCAAATTATTAGGACATTCCCAGGTTGTCAGGATCCACTCCCTTTAAGATTTGCCACCATGTGACCCACTCCACCTTGCTTGGGATTGTTGAGGAAAATGAGTAGAGGAAGGGATAATAAATTTACCTAAAATACCTTAAGTTGTTACAACTGAACAAGAAAGAAAATGTGGAATAAAGAAAATTAAACCACTTGCTTGCAACTAACTTCATACAATCAAGATCAGCGATCCCATTCAGATTAATTAAATCACCTGCCTATACCATAGCTAGGGTAAAGCTGAGAGGTCAGATGTGAACTGCAACTAACTGTTCAATTCAGGACATTGGACTTGGTACAGGGTGGAGAAGAAGGCAGGTGAGGCAACACTTGACTTCCACCTACACTCCCACACTTCTATTTATAATGTACAGTTGATAATGTTAGAGGCGAGTACCCACATTCTGCAATTGGCTATTCTTGATGAATACGATCAAGTGCTATGTGTTTTATAAATTGTTTACAAGTGGAATGCAAATGATATAACACTTGTAAAGATTAAATTGAAAACCCATTAGTTACAAGAAATCACACACTTTGCAATTGAGTGTTGTCACCTGGAATTTAACTGAAAGAAACCTACTCTTCTCTTGCTTCCATCCTTTCCACACGCGCATGCACAACGGGGAAGTCCTCCCATAATGTTTCTTTTTTCCCTTTCTTTTGTCGTTGCCCAGTGATATTTTGACCTCTGAGGATAGAAGTCAGGAATGGATCCTCCCATGACAGCACATTGAGACTTTAAAAATATTAATGGAAGACAAATGATAGAATATTTTCACATCATCCTTTAAATCAGAAAGCAGCGTATAGAACCTACTTCAATCAAGAAAATTATCATAAAATATATAAGATTAATGTTCCAGATATGTAATAGAAGCACTTACCAATTAGTAAAGATATAGCAATAAGAAGGAAGTGCAAGAGCTTTATAGAAGGTTTTCAACTTGTTAAATAAATAAGGAGGGAAATCACTCAATACAAGCATTCTCTGCAGCGCACTGGTGATTCTGTAAAACAAAAATAAAATGCTAAGCAATGTGTATCATCATAATGCTGTTTAACACTGATAAACAAGTACAACCTTGGGACCATCTGACCAGTTTCATTCAGATTTCTCACAAAAAGTTTCAAATGTACTTTTCTTCCCCCAGTAGCCTGATCTCAATTGCTGGGCTCATAGACAAGTTTTTGTTTCACATTTGCTTTTGTAAATAGAAACGTATACATGCTTCATGTGCATATATGAGGGAGGAAAAAGCAGAGAATCTAGTTTAGAACAGAAATACAACATTTAATAACAGGTCTTCAAAATGATGAGAAGTTCTGAAAAGGAGAAATAAAGAATTAATATCTATTGACAGGTAGCTGATAGCGAATCAGTAACATATTTGTAATATAAACAGGAGCCCAGAAAACTAAATCAGTTTTTACTGTGTATTCTTATGATTTAGTATCAATTTCCAAATAGGAAATTACGATTCAAAAGGTAACTTTAATTTATCTGTGAACAAAAGGGGAGTGGAACCAAATAGAGAGCATTTTAAAAGAATTGGCGATGGCCTAATAGCTGCGTCTAATAGCTGCCACAAAATTCAAACAGCTAGAAATAACAGACCACCCTCCCCATCCACTGATCTCAAAACAAAAGTACACAAGCATAAAATGGGGAAGTTTTGTAATCTCACAAATGTAAAGATGTTTCTATTCTTAAGATTTTAAAAAATTCAATTTTTTAATTATGACTCATCATACACCCCTTTTTAAATTTGAACAGTCTTCTAAACTGGAAGCAAATCATGTCAAATACCCACATTTGATACTTGTCTGTGCTGTAATTAGTCTTGGCCTAGGTGATTCAATAATCTCAGTGTCAAATGGGAACCAATGAATAATGAGCTCAACTCTGAAATCCAACTGATATCCAGAAAAGTGTGCTTGGAAGTAGATTTATATGAGTTTTAAATGAAGAACAGATTCCATTATGATTGCCCTCAAACACTTCAGCTGCATTAACAATCTAAATAACCTACAAAACAAGAGGTTTCAAACAACCACATCTGGAATTATAACCAAAAAAGAAAGAAAGAAACTCAATGAAGAACAAAGGTGAAACAAGCAAATAATAAAAAAAACATCTTAAAATAGACTACAAGCAAGATTCAATTGGCCTGATAAAATAATATGAGCCAGTTCGACATTATGATGATTTGAAAGCCTTTTGCTATGTTTTATTGAAGGAGATAATAACCATTAAAAACACAAAACTTCTACATATTTGCAATTATTCCTTGCTCAAGTTGCACAAAAAAAAGTTACTGAAATTTAAATGAATAAATGCCAAAAAAAAGTCAGCCACTATATAAAATATAAATTAACACTCCAAATGTATTTGTCAACTGTGGGATTGAGTTCAAGAAAAGTGAGGTAATGTTACAGCTGTGGTGACCCACTTGGAGTACTGTGTTCAGTTCTGGTCACCTCACAACAGAAAGGATTTGAATATTATAGAAAGAGTGCAGGAGAGATTTACAAGGATGTTGTCTGGATTGGGGAGCATGCCTTATGAGAATAGGTTGAGTGAACTTGGTCTTTTCTCCATGGGGTGACAGAGGATGAGAGGTGACCTGACAGAGGTGTATAAGATGATGAGAGGTATTGATCGTGTGGACAGCCAGAGGCTTTTTCCCTGGGTGGAAATGGCTAACATTACGAGGAGGCATAGTTTTAATGTGCTTGGAAGTAAGTCCAGAGGGGATATCAGGGGTAAGTTTTTCAGGCTGAATGTGGTGGGTGCGTGGAATGGGCTGCTGGCGACGGTGGAAGTGAATACAATATGGTCTTTTAAGAGACTCTTAGGTAGATACATGGAGCTTAGAAAAATATAGGACTATGTGGTAGGGTAATTCTAGGCAGTTTCTAAAATAGGTCGGCACAACATTATGGGGCGAAGGGCCTGTAATGTGCTACAGATTTCTATGGTCTAAATACTGGAAACCTGAAAACTGAAAATCTTGGAAACACTCATCTGTGGAAGGACAAACTTAATATTTCAGGTCGAATACCTTCCACTTTTTGAAGTGTCTGACATGCTGAATATTTCCAGAATTTTCTGTTCGTTTCACATCATAAATGTGTATGCAAAATCAACAATTTCTAAGAACAAAACCTTTCACTGTGCCTTGGTACATATGACAATAAGAAATGAATTACCAGTGTTATTATAGAACACTACTAGAAAATGTAACATAAAAAGAAACATAAACACTGTACAGATCTTACCTGTGCATAAATATTGGTACAGCCTGGCTAGGAGTCGAGGTTTGATCATTTTTATTGAAAACTTCCCTATTAAAATAAAATTGATGAATTTGGCATCTGGAAAATTAAACTCTATTCTAGATACATTTATATAGATATAACGAATGACTTCATTGCAATATTTTTTTGCGGTAATTGGAGCTCATAACCAATTATAGTGCTATATAGTTTGCTTAGATGTAGAATAGGCAAAATGAAATGGGAAATTGGTCAAGTAGCATTAGAAAAGATCCACTATCCAGTGCAGAGTAGAATAGGTAACTAAAATGATGTCAGTAGCTTGATGACATATGTATTTGCATATTAATATCAAATAGCAATTTTTGATGTGAAGTTGCCAATTCTACCTGTACATACTGGAATTCAAATTTCAAAGTAAATGTTATTATCCAAGTATATCTATGTCACCATTTTCTTGTTGGAATATTCAACAAATCTGTAGAATAGCAACTAAAAACAGGGTCAATGAAAATTCAACCAGAGTGCAAAGGACAACAAACTGTGCAAATGCAAATATAAATAAATAGCAATAAATAATGACAGCATGAGATGAAAAGTCCTTGAAAGTGAGTTCATTGGTTGAGGGAACATTTCAATAATGGAATAACTGAAGTTGAATATAGTTATCCCCTTTTGTTCAAGAGCCTGATGGTTGAGGGGTAATAGCTGTTCTGAACCTGGTGGAGTGAGTCCTGAGGCTCTTATAGACAACAGACAATAGGTGCAGAAGTAGACCATTCGGCCCTTCGAGCCTGCACCACCATTCTGAGATCATGGCTGATCATCTACTATCAATACCCGGTTCCTGCCTTGTCCCCATATCCCTTAGATACCTATCTAGCTTGTATCTTCTTCCTGGGTGGTAGGGAGTCCTGATGATGGATGCTGCTTTCCTACAACAATGTTTCATGTAGATCTGCTCAGTGGTTGCGAGGGCTTTACCCATAACATACTGGGCCAAATCCACTACCTTTTGGAAGATTTTCTCTTCACAGGCATTGGTGTTTCCATACCAGGCTGTGATGCAACCAGTTAATATACCAGTCACTACACTTCAATGGAAGTTTGTCAAAATTTTAGATGGCAATTCAAGTTGTAGAATCATAGAATGAAAATCATATCAATAGTCATGGTAAACTCCTCAATTTTGAATGATTAGATTCAGAATTAGGAATTTCTGGAGGTTGTATATTGCTTAATTGATCACTTTATATTTGGTTTATTTCCCAACGGAAAAAAACTATACTGAATTCTCAACTTTAAACAGAAGGAATGAACCTAGATTATTTATTTATTCATATGTGCCACAGAGCAGATTTTAATAAAGTAGCTTAAAAGTTCAGTATGTTTATCCATGTGTAGCAATCAGATGCATCCAGGTAGTCAAATGTGTAGCATCCAGGAGGTCCCAGATTCTTTTTTTTTTGCATCAACCAGCTATTAGTAGGAATAATATGACTATGAGAAGAGAACAAAAAAGAACTGCTACCTAGCAAGTGCCTGTAACTGTTGCAGAAGTAGGATAGGGGTGGCTATTGGGATACTTAGGTTTAAATAACAAATTATTATCTATCTACTAAAGGGCCTCAATAGTAGGTAATTAGTACTTATATAGGTCACTAGGCAGCAAATGAAATCATACCCCAGATTTGGCATTGACAAATTCTTGACACAGAAGCTTGCTAAACAAAACCTTTGTTTTCAGCATTATGGCACAGCTGCAGGGTAGAAGACAAAATTATGGAACAAATGGTCCGCAAATCTTAGCAAGTGTATTTTATAAAGGTAGAGCAAGCTTATATTCTCAAATGTTTACAAGCAAACAAATACCCAACTGTGGATGCTGTTTATGAAGAAGAATTTCTTTTGCCACACCGATCATCATAATGGCAGCTGCTTTTGGCTTCTCCTTCTCTGCCTGATTCAGAAAGTTGTGCACCATATTAAACACCGGTGTGTAACTAAAAGAAAGGACTAATATTAGACAAAGGTAGTCAAATTGCACATAAAGCAATATTCTGTCAGAAAATTTAAGCAATGTATTTAAGACATCTGATAAACATTAATATAGTGTACAGGGAAGAACTTCCTGTTCTTTTTCAATTTTTTTATTGATATCAACATGATAAAATTGATAACTAATTATTGGGATTACAAAATTACAAAAGTAAAATAAGCATAAAAGGATACATAAGCAATAAGTACACTACAGTTAAGTCTTCCCAAATCATACATGATAAAATAAATATAGACAAGACAAAAAAAAACTGGGTATATCAATATGGAAAAAAAGAAAAGAAAAAGAGAAAAAGAAAGAAAAAAATTATTATAACCCCCCCAATAAAAGAACTAATCCAACAAATCAACCACTAACTAATAGAAAAAAAGAAAAGAAAGAAGAAGAAAAATGGGCTGTTTATAGTATCTAAGAAAAGACAAAAAATCAACAGTGTCACCAACTCCGATCCTCTCCACATATATAAAGTCCGAACCAGAAAAAAAATAGGATTGGAACCGGGTCAAATTACATCATGTGAAAATATTGAATGAATGGCCTCCAGTTCTTTTCAAATTTAATAGATGGTTTTTTTTTCCAAATTTAAACATAACATAGTTTGAGAAAACCAATGAAGTGTGGTAGGAGGACAGGGAAGAACTTAATTAAAAGGAAATTCAATTATGTCCACTTGAGATATAGCTTTGCTACAAAAATAAAGAAGAAATGTATCCAACACAGAAACTTGGAAGATGCAACAATAGGTCGGCAAAATCCACAAGTAAACATGTTGAAGATATATTTTAGAATAACAATTAATCTTTCAGACATGTACTATGTTGGAATCATCACATCCAAATTGGAAAAACGGAATTTACCAATTCTTGGTAAGCACTGAACTCCAACTACAACTTTCCAACATCTTATGGGATAAAAAAACTTTAAGTTTCAAGAATAATGTAATGGAACCCTTCATTTTCATTCCAGGAAGTATGTGTTCTAAGTGAACCTTGCACATGCCTTTATAGGCTGAGATAAATGCTACTTTGGCATCATAATTCTGACTTTACTGCACATGATCAGTTAAACACTGTTCACTCACTGACACAAATAACTATTAAATTACTGGCAATAACATATTTGCACTTTAGCGCATATTTCAGTTGTCCAAGTGCATCCAAAGCACCAGTTTATAGTCTAGAGTCTAAACAATATATTTTTAATGCTACATATATTTTGGCAATTGAATCAGTTAGGACAAGTTTAGCAGAATGTACATTCTGGTAAATTCAGTTTAATTAGACCAACTGACAATATGTAGCACTGAAAGTATATTGTTTAGACTGCTAGAATATAAAGTAGATCTGTAGATGCTTGGACAATTGAAGCATATTAATCAGACTTGCATTATTGTGTCAGACTTTTTCTTACTGAAAAAAAATTAATCTCTCCACTTCTAAAGGTACATTATGCTTAAGTATAATTACATGGTCTTAAGACTTCTTGGTTACACAGCTTAATAATTCCTTAGAACATCTGCAAACAGCTTTCTCAACAATTATGCACAGCTATCACCAGCAGGGGTCAGTGATTTCCAACCAAAGTCAGGTATGAGTTCTAAATTTTCCTCTTGCAGCTCTTGAGCACATTGTAACATAATTGCAATTAAATAAAGCAGCAGTTGAGATCAGACCTGAAAATTTCCTGGTCTCTAAGGATCATGATCTTCTGTAGCCAAAAAAAAACCAAATTATCAATGGAAAAATTTAATCCAGGAAATAATTGAGATCCTATTAAAAGCAACATTAAGACATATCTATGGTGTATTAGGAGCTACCAAAATAAGTCGAATTCTGTCTTCATACCATCTCAATGGCACTTTGGATTTCACATCTTGTATTTCACTTTCCATTCAAGTACTGCAAGCAACACGAATCAATATTGTTGCAAAACACCAAGAATTCAAAAAGTCAATGTGGTGTACACATTCATATCTAAACATACACGTCTTAAATGAAATGCGTAACTAAAATATAGGGGGAACATTGGTATCATTTGGATATATATCTGTGTCTGGTGACTTCACGTGTGGAGGTAAAAATGAAGAAGGGGATGATCACCTTGTTGATATTGTACTATAGGCCCCTGCAAATAGTCAATAGTAATTAGATCACACAGAATCCAAGAAGAACTGGATATACAATTGGTTTGATGATAAGAAGCAAAGAGAAATGGTGAAGGCTGTTTTGTGGATTGGAGGTCCAAACCAAGTGGCGAGTCTCAGGAGTCAGTGCAGGGCCCATTATCATTTGCAGTCCAGATCAGCAAGTTTCATGAGAGCATACAAGGCATGATTAGTAAGTTTGCAGATAACACTAAAAATATCAATCAGGACATTTGAGTATAAAAGTTGGGATAAGTTAAGACTGTTTTTTGGTGTTTGCACATATAGCAAATAACTTCAGCCACCAGTCTTCAAACGGGAAGGTGAACTGTGGATTACATCTAAAATACAGCTCTGAACAATGGGCTCCTAAGCACCATGAACCACAGTTAGTTAGAAGACCAGACCATGCTGATTACAATTCATTCAGATGTCTGTGGTGTTGGTGCGAAGAGGGAGGTGTGAAGTTTGTGTATAGTTTCAAGAAAGCATTGTAGATGCATTGTAAATATGGAATTGTCCTCTGATCTTTAGCACATAAAATGTTGCATAGCATTGGGTCAGGCAGGCCTTTTACCTCCAAAAGGGGTCTCAATATGCTACCTGCTCTGTTTCATTTTGTCAAATAAAGAGTCTGTTTCATATCTACCAGTACTTCTCCTGACTGTTCACGCGACAACATAAGACACACTGGTGAGGCCTCATTTTGGAGTACTGCATTCAGTTCTGCTCACTCTGCTATAGGAAATGTGCTATTAAGTTGGAAAGAGTGCAGAAAAAGATCTGCCAGCGCTTGAAAGCCTAAATTAGAGAGAGAGGTTGAACAGGCTAGGACTTCATTCCTTGAAGGAGACTGAGAGGTGATCTTATAGAGATGTATAAAATCATGACAGGCACAGATAGGGTGAATCAGTCTTTATCTCCCAGGGATGGGGAAATCAAAAAGTAGAGGGAACAAGGTTAAGAAGAGAGAGCAAAGATTTAACTGGAATTTGATGGGCAACCATAGTTTTGTAAAATAACACAATGGATTAAAGCAGGCACAATAGTAACTGTTGAACTGGTATATGGATATGAAAGATGAAGAAGCGTATGGGCTAAATGCACACAAGTGGCACGAACTTGGTTGGTACGGACAGTTAGATGGAAGGAGCTGTTTCCTTGCTGTAGAACATATCAGCACATATTGTGACTCAGCTGCTCTCTACTATACTGTTAGCACCACAACAAGACAAAAAAAGAAAATGCAGGAAAATGCCAAAAGTTGAAGGGAAAAGTGGGGAAATATTATATTGACAAAGCAGTTAGTTTAAAAGGACCACTTTAACTGGGGAAGGAGCTGTTTCCTTGCTGTAGGAGTCAATGAACATATCAGCACATATTGTGACTCAGATGACTACTACACAGCACCACGACAAGACAAAAAATGAAAATGCAGGAAAATGCCAAAAGTTAAAGGGAAAAGGGAGGAAATACTATATTGACAAAGCAGTTCAGTTTAAAAGGACCACTTTAACTGGCAAGCATCACGAAGCCCAAATTAGAAAATTCAATTTAACTTTCACTGAATTAATTAACATCCAGAAAATGCACAAACTGAATGCGTTATTACTGGCTCTTAGCCACAGTTCATTTCACAGCTACATACATAATAACTTCCATAATTACCATGTACATTCACAATAACTAGCAGCACTGCCTGTTCACGGGCTAAG
The DNA here is from genome assembly GCF_048418815.1 of Hemitrygon akajei. NCBI lineage: Eukaryota > Metazoa > Chordata > Chondrichthyes > Myliobatiformes > Dasyatidae > Hemitrygon > Hemitrygon akajei. Next base: position 41,774,316 of record NC_133134.1, on the reverse strand, counting down.
TAAGGCATTCCACTTGTCACAATGGAATGCTCTATTTCACTGGTGTTCTGGCCTCTGCACAAGAGAACAATCAGGTCATGTCACTTAATTTCAAGACCTCATCAGAAAGGCTTATTTCAACAACTTCTATTTTTCACAAATACAGCAGCTTAAAGTACTGCATAGCCAACCAAAACTAAGGATGGTCACAACAATTCAAAACAAAAAAAGTAGCATGAAAACAATTTCTTGCTGATCTACTTATCAATAGTATTAATAGTTGGATAAACTTTAATTAGGAAACCACAAAATCTTCTAGCTCTTCTTTGGATGAAACACGGAAATAGTATTGGTCTAACATCTTTTGCTGAATTAAATGTCACCTAGATTACACCCTTACCACAAATTTCAGATACAGCTTAGATATTACTATCACTCTAAGTTGTCCAAGCATTCTGTGCAGGACTTGATCATGGCAGAATTACGTAGAAGATAATCAATACAAACTCGCTTTTAAACTGGTATTAAATTTGTACTAGAATTAATATTTATATGTCTAATATTTCAATGGAAATAAAGCATTTGACACATTCTAAAGCTGTATAATGCAGGCCCCTCTTCCTTTTGTTGTACATGTCAGATGCATGCACAGACCATCTCTGGATATTTCCATATCTTATTAAACCACTTATCTGAAAAGAAAATGTATTCAGGTACTTCATCTCCTTTGCAAATGTATTTGATTTTTGTCATTAGTTTTATTTCTGCCTCTAGACAACTCCAACTGCCATAACTGATCTCCTTCATTTTAGCTCTCAGCTCTAAGCCTACACCACTCATTACGTTTAAAATCCAAAGTGCCAAGAATCAGAATCAGGTTCAACATCACTGAAATAACTCATGAAATTTGTTGTTTTCTGGTAGCAGGACAGTATAACAATTTCTATAAATTACAATAAATAAATAAAGTGCCGATAGTGAGCTAGTATTCATGGGTTCATGGACTGTTCAGAAATCTGAGGAAGAAGCTGTTCCTAAAATGTGAGTGGGTCATCAGGGTCATACCTCCTCCCTGATGGTAGCAGTGAGAAGAGGGCACTTCCGGACTGGTGATAGATAATGATAGATACCGCCTTCTGAAGATGTTCTCGATGGTGGGGAGGCTAGTGCTCAAGGTGGAACTGGCAGAGTCTACAACCCTCTGCAGCTTTTTTTGAACCTGTGAGATGCTGAAGTACAGGAACTTGAAACTATTCATCTTTTTCGCCATCCAGATAACAGAGTTGCCGTGTGCTGTTCTGGAAATAGTGGCCCGTCGGTGATTAATACTTGGAAGTTTGCAGCCTCTAGACTTTATTTTAAATGTGCAATCTTGCCATTCCAGACAGTTGCTGGTTTTCAGGGCTTTAAAGTATATGCCCCTTTTTTCCCTGAAATTGTACCAAGGCTAAGAGAGAGTGGAACTTTGTGGCAGAAAGAGGATGTGCAAAAAGAATGATGTAGAAATAATATGGATGATATAGGAAGAGCAATGTACAGTGCCTACAAAAAGTATTCACCCTCCTTGGAAGTTTTCATGCTATATTCTTTTACAACATTGAATCAAAGTGGATTTAATTTGGCTTTTTTTGACACTGTTTATCTTTATGCCCAGAAGAGTAATATAGTTATCAAGCAAATAAATGGTCAATTGGTGCACAAGGTCCACAAACATCAATTAAAGTGCGGATGGAACAAGCTATCTGATGTGCTGGGACGGCAGAAAGACCACTCGGTCTAGCCCTGCCCTTCAAATGACTGGTTGTGGAATTCATACCCTTTCTCTAGGGATTTGAGCATTAGTTGTGGATAGTCACTGGACTGTCCAATGGAGCTTGGTTATACTGGGCCTTAGACCTCTTCTACAATGCTCAAATAGAACTAGCTTCAATTAATGTCTTGGTCAGCATTGATGAGTTGGGCCAAAAGGCCTGTTTCTGTGCTGTACTACCCCATTACTCCAACAGATATGGAAAGAGAACAAATTTTAATGATGTGCTTAATGAATTAATAGTACACAAGGAATAACTTCTATACCAATAGTCTCCTAAAAGTCAGCATGTTCAAAATGGTGTATAATTCGGACAGTACTACATTAGCAAACCTAGTTTAAGTGTACCCGAAAATACTTCTTCAAACTTACTCCAAACATTTCTGAGTTTTATTTATGTATTTGTCCTACCTGTAGAGTCGGATTTCCACGTGGTTCACCCGGCATATTTCACAAAACATTTTCAACTGACTGTGACAAGTACAAATGCATGGAATCAAGGAGCTCCTTGAGGTTGTTATTCCCATCAAATATTTATTATATTCCAAAGCAAGCTCTAAACAAAACTTTTGCAATAAAGCACCTGTAAAAGAATTAAAAGTATGCATTAGACAGATAATTTTATTCTGAAATTTAAGTAACATTGAGTTTAGCAACTATTTCCTGAAAGTTGTAGAAAGTGAGAGTAAACAATTTTGCACAAAGATTGGTGTTTTCAGGACTTTGTCCATTTCCAGAGTGAAAACATGTCAACCATAGACATTTAGATAGGCACATGGATGTTAAGAACATAGGAAGATATGAACATTGTGTAGGCAGAGGGGATTAATTAGATTGGCTATTTGATTACTAATTTAATTGGTTCAGCACAATATCTTGGAATGAAGGGCTTGTTCCTGTGCAGTACTATTCTATGAGTGAGAATCCAACAATCATGAAAGAACCACACATTCTGTAAATGTACGCCAAAGAGAGCAAGAGAATTGTATTTCTTCTAACTATACACAAATCTATATTATTTACAATACAATAATAAACAGCCTCCAAACATCCAAGTTATTTACTGAAGTTTTTTTCGAAATGCAATAAGCAGAGACAGTTGAGTTACAAAGCAAAAGAGCAGCTATAACTGTAAATCTTACTGCATGTCAGAGTTGTTTTATGATTCCTGTTTAAGATGGTGCTGGTGAAGTCTGGCAGCTAATAAACTATTAACTACTTCATTCATCGCACTTTTTCTTCGAAAATGAACGCTGCAATCAATAGCCTGTAACTTCTCTTTTGGAGTCGAGCTTTTGAATTGCCTGTACAACCTGGCATTTTTGCGGTGTGAAGTCCTGAAGGTACAGGACGGTTGTGGCTTGGTGTGTATGGGCCCAACTGAGGTGGCAGGACCCAGGTCCGAGAGCAGACATCAAGCCAATATTTGCTGTTGGAGCAGAGTTGGAGGTGATTCGAAGCAGCAGAACCGAGGTGAGGTAGAGTTGAGGCGGGAGGGCCGAGGCCTGAGAGCAAGGAATTAGCTGAGGTTTGATCGATTTAAGCACCAGGCGGGTATGGGCCGAATTGAGGCAGCGGGTCCTGGGCCCGCAAGCGTATCAAAGCAGTAGAACCCAGATTTGAGAGTGAGGAACGACCTGCTGTTCAGCCAACTTAAGCACTAGGTCAGATCGGAAAGGTTAGGGTGTTGAGGGGCGAGGCAAGGGATAATATTCAGCTTGTTCCTCTGCAAGGCTTACTCGTCTCTGTGTAGAACTGAGGCTGTGGCCTGCACCTAACGGGCTCCTGGATCTACTGTGACTGGCTTCATAGCTGTGGACTCACTTTTGTGAACTTCAGTTCAGGATGTTACTTGCTCACTTTTATTGCTTGCACAATTGGTCTTTTTTTTGCCTGCACATTGGGTGTTTGACTGTCTTTTTAAAAAATGAATTCTATTGAGTTTCTTTGTTTTGTGACTGCCTGTATGGAGACAAATCTCATACTTTGAGTAGCATTTTATGTTCTTTATGGTTTCAACAACAGACCCAAACGGAGTTTTCATTATCACAATTAAGTAAGATTAATGAGTAAAGTTGTTTTCCCACCCAAAATTTCACCCGTAAGTGTAACCCCATTGTCACTAGTTAAATTGTACTTCATCAGCTACAATACAATTCAAAATTGTGATTTTGTAACATCATAAAATCATTCAGTTCAAATTTAATTATCATTCAACTATACACAAATACCCAGGAGCAACAGGTATACCTACAAGTGATGAGGTGCCAGAACAGATCAGTGAAACGGTAACTGCCTACACAATAATTTTGTAAGAAAAAAGCTGAAACATTCACAATTATATTCAGACTAAAGTACTAAAAGACCTATCTCAGTTTCCTCCTGAGAACCCCACTGTCAGAAAAGAGTCTCCGGCCAATATGACTCACTGCACAACACTCCAGAAGTAGCTGCACCTCTAGTCGTGCTGTTCCAGTGTAGTTACAACACTGCCATCAATTCGACAATGTGGAATGCTTGCCGGCTATGTAGGCATCTAACCTTAACACTCAGTAACGCTACCAATGTTAAGTTTCACTCCATCAATATCCTGGGTGTTGCCAATGACCAGGAACTCAACTGAAGCTATCACATAAATATTGTGGCTAAAAGAATGGGTGAGAGGCTGGGTATTCTGCCTTGGCTGGTTTACCATCCGACATATCAAGCTTTTCACACATTCACACGGAGAATTGAGGAGTGCAGTGCTAAGAACTTTCACGAGATCCTACACCATCTAGGACAAGCAGCTGTCTTGACTGCCACCCTTTCAACTACCCTTAGTGTTCACTCCCTTCATTCCAGCACACAGTGGCTGCAGTAGTTCTCAGCATACAGAACTCAGGATCAATGGTGCTCAACAGTCCATGAGTTTTACACCAGGTCTGAGTTCTTGATCATCAAATACCCTTTGCTTCAACCACTCAAGATCAACAATGCACACTGAAGGCAGCAGTGAAATTCATCATCGACATCGGCCTTCACTAGAAATGTGATCCAAGGTTTGCGATGTGAGCCCGTGTTTTCCAGGTCTTGTTGTGAACTATCAGTGTTAGAAGGCAGAATAGTATGACAGGAGCAAGTTGGAAAAGGACTTCAGTCTTACAGATCTTGAATATAAAGTCCATCCTCTCATATGCTTCAAAGTGACCGTGTCTTGGAACTCTGCCTTATAGAGTGTATGCAAATGCCACCATCGTTTATATAACACAGTTCTATAAACAACCATGGTTCTGAACTGTAATCACTATAGGTTGAACATTTTCCTATTAGTTCTGAAAATTAGCTCCATTCCCATGGGAAGTATACCAGAGGTAAGGTACAACAGTGGTGAGAAGGATTGAGAACAGTGTTGAGGCAACTGCTTATGATGTAGACCTGATGGTTAGCATCATGACTTGCATTCTGTCATGGAGCAAGTGCTACATGGAGACAAATTTATGTAGGCAACTGAATTTGCCCAGCAGTAAAAATGTAGAGAGCAGACAGACAGAATCCACAGATGTGCAGAGTTGTGCTTTAGCCAATAGGAGGAGCATTTGAGGACAACATGGGGAAAGTCTTTTCCTGTGAGACAGCTGGGAAACAGAAGGCAGTTTAAACAAGTGGTATTTTTACCCTTTCTTGAAGATGGTCACAATTATAGAATCTATGCTGTTTGGAGCAAGACCAGCCTAAATAGTTTGCTATGGATATGGATGTCAAGGATAGTCAGGATAGAGGAAGTATTTGAAATATTCCTTCTAAGGGCCATTAATAGTCTCCAATGAGTTACCTCTGGTTCTTTGTTCTCAGTGAACAGGACCCTGGGTGTTTGGACCATGACTACCATGTACAATGACAATATCTTTTCTTGGGTCTATAAAAATAAATTGGTTCTTTGGCAGTGAAATAAGCCACAACTTTGAATCAGCTAAATGGCTGCCACTCTTCAACTATGTTACCTATTTGTTGTTTTAATTGCCTTTTCTATCATGTGCAAAACAAAAACAAAGTCCATATTTAATTAAACTGATATGAACTTTAAATGCCAAACTGTTTGAAGTAATATTTAATCTTTCAGTTCTGCTTAAAACATCAGAAGCATTAACTTATATTTAAGTCACCTCATCGAATTACAACTGGAATTGTCACTATCACAAATTTGATTCAATAAACATGAACCTGTATCAAAGCTCAACTGATCTACATGAAGAGCAATTATTAATTCAGTCCATCAAAACTTGCCAGCTTTGCAGAACTCAGTCATACAATAAGTCATTAAATAATGCTGTTACCTTAAAATAAGCCATCAAACAAAAAATATGCCTCCAATAGAATTCTGTATTTATTCCGCGAATACAAAATGTTTGTATCATGGGTTTGAGAAAAAAAAATTTACATTTATGTTGCTTATCCAAGTAAAGACATTAGTATACTGATGTTGGCAATAAACTCCAAAGTATTATCGTAGATAATTACCTCCATGTCGAAGCTCTGAGTCAATGTCAACCAGATTAAAATTGAATATTGAGAGTGCACCTGTCAGTGCAACATCCCGATGGGCTTTCCAGTATTTACTCTTATTGTGAGCATTGCAATGACAAGCTGAAGGAATGTTCCAGTATTGGCACTAATAGGAAAGAAGGATATAAAGAATATGTCATTAATTAAAGAATCCAAATCACATCAGTTTTGCATCATACAATAATATGCAAGATTTAAAAAATGTTAAATTGGATGAAAGTTAAGGGCACCCCATCAAATTATAAGCTGCAATTTAACAGATGTACTTATAATTTCAATGCAAATTAGGTGTAAAAAAATGACTACCCAAAATTTTAAAACTTTGAAAAATGCCAGAAATGAGAAGGGAAACAAATGAAAAACTATTGTTGGAATATTGTTTGCTTTTTAATATTAAGATGTAAAGGTAATTGCATGAGCCTCATACACTTCAGCATACCTTAATCTGAGGGTTGTGACCAGTTTATGTTTTAAAGGTGGCCCAAACTCATCCAGATTACTATTAGTCAATCCATTCGTTCATTAATTAAAGTTCAACTGATCTACATGAAGAGCAATTATTAATTCAATCCACCAAAACTTGTCAGTTTTGCAGAATTCCTCCTGAATGACTGCTCCCTCCTAGTTGCTTCCCTAGAGTCACCTTGAATGTTCTCTCCAAGGTAATGATTCACGAACCATATGTTATTAATCACTTCATGAACTCTACTCTTTGTAATGGCAGAAATTTGCTGGAGTGTGTTATCTTGTAAAGGTCCAAGTGTTCTTCTGTGGGTAATGTTCTAGGATTTATGTGCACTAAAATATCATTGCAGGGGGATCCCTGCACAAAAATAATGCTGGCCCTTCACAAAGTGCAACTCTAGTGAAACTTAAATTGGTAAATAGGTTTATTGTTGTGAATGTACAGGGCTACAGTGAAAAATTTATTTACACATCATTCATACAGATCAATTCATCACAACAGTGCAGAATAAAGTGCTACAACTAGAGAACATGCAGTGCACATAGATAATAAACTGCAAGGTTATAATCAGTTGGATTGAGAGGTCAGGATCCGTCTTATACTAGGGAAACATATAATAATCTTATAACAGCAGGATAGAAGCTATCCTTAACCCTGCATGTATGTGTTTTCAACCCTTGGGAAGGGAGAAAAGAAAGAGTATCAGGGATGGGTGTCTTTGATTATGTTGGCTGCTTTAACAAAGAAGCCAGAAGTGTAGATAAGAGTGCACAGAGGAGAGGCAGGTTTCCATTATGTGCTGAGCTTGTCCACAACTCTGCAGTTTCTTGCAGTAATGTGCAAAGCAGTTGCCATAGCAAGTCACGGTGCATCTGTATAGAATGCATTCTATGATGTATCGATAAAAACCGATAAGGGTCAAAGAAAGCCAAATTTCTTTAGCCTTCTGAGGAAGTGGATGTGCTGGTGAGCTTTCTTGACTGTGGCATCAGTGGTTGGACCAGACAGGATATTGCTGACATTTACTCTTAGCTCTTTTATTTTGCTGACATTGATGATATTATTGTCAGATAACATGTCAATAGCTTTCCTGTAGTCTGACTCATCATTTAAAATACAACCCCTTACAGTGGCAGCAGAATTTGGCCATCCAATCACAAGTGCATTGGGAAAATGGAGCTGAGAATACAGCCTTGTGAGGGAACGATTGAGATGTTGTTGTTTATTCTTTCTAATTACAGTCTGTTGGTGAGGAAATCAAGAATACGATTGTAGGCAGTGTTGACTTCCTGGTCAAGGGGGTTGTGAATGAGTTTGCTTGGAATTATAGTACTGATGTGGAGCCACAGGAAATAAACGATAGTAAGCTGTCCAGCTGCTCCTGTGATGAGCGTAGGGCTGGAGAGGTGGCCTCTGCCATGGATCTCTTTCGGCAGTAGGTGGATTGCAGTGGGGTGAAGTTGTCTTGCAGCACAGTAGTGCAGCAATTAGCAAACTGCTTTACAGTGCCAGCTTTCACCAGTTGGAGTTCAGCTCCTGCCACTGCCTAGAAGGAGCTTGTACATTCTCTCCGTGACTGTGCAGGTTTTCTCTAAATGCTCCTGTTTCCTCCCACATCTCAAAGACATATGGGTTAGGATTAGTGAGTTGTCAGCATGTTTTGTTGTCATCAGAAGGGTGGCAATACTTGTAGGCTGCCCGGCAAAATCCTCACTGCTTTGATTTGATGCAAAATGGCACATTTCATTGGACATTTTGATTTTCATATGGCAAAGTAAGCGAATGTTTAATCTTTCATTCACTTTTAAATCTCAGCTGCTACTTCTAATATACCAGGCAAAAATGCAGTAAGATAATCTTGTGTGAAAAGCAGTCACAAAACTGAAAAGTTACCTTCTGTTCAGTGGACTAATTCATATTAAATGCTATTTCTATTCAACATCTATTTCCACCAAATTTCAGGTATCTACATGATTACTGGGCTGGCCTTACTTCAACTTCAAGCTGAAAGTTAACCTTCCAGAATTTTGAATATTCTATTCAATGAATATTTGGACCACTCAACAGCTTTTAGATTTCTAATGCTCCCTAATTGAACTGATTTTTTAATCAGACTCAAGAACACTGCATCAGAGACCCATAAAGTAAGGTGTATACATGTGTTCATTCATCACTCCTTTCCTTAGCCCAAGATTTGAAAGCCACTTGCTGTTCCTTGTCAGATTATAATCAAGTTTTGGATATTTAGATATTTTAGAGCTGTTTTCCTTTAATCAAAAGTAATGTGAGAAATGTGATGTGTATCACACATCAGTCAGAGGAAACAGCCTCACTTTCTCTCACACACAGAAAATTAACAGTATGACACAATTAAAAATTAACAATGTAACTGCAATTGATAGAAATAACCCACCTCAGAAGCAAGTTTATCACAGATGTAACAATAGCACTGTTCACAGAAATTTAAATTGTTGCCAGCAGGCCCTGATACCTCATTTTCTGTTCGCCTAAAACAGATCATCATGAATATGTTAAAAATTGAAACAAGCCATTTCAAATAACCTAAAATTTCAACTTGCAGGACAGGAGTGGAAAATGTTTAGTGATTATTTAAATTTGGAACACATTAACCAAATCTTATCTGGAATACTGTGTGGTTCTGGTTGCCATACTACAGGGAGAATGTGATTAAGCTAGAGGGAGTGCAGAATAGATTCACTAGGATGCTACCAGAAATTGAAGGCTTGAATTATAAGGGGGATTCTGGATAGGTTTGGACTGCATTCCTCAGACTGAAAGGGGCTGGGGGACTGGTTTTAGAAACCCATGAAGGGCACAGATGAAAGGTATTGTCACATTCTTGAACCCAGGGTAGGGAAGTCCAAAACTGGAAGGTGCAGGTACAAGATGAGAGGGGAAAGGTGGAAAGACTTAAAAGAGGACTCAAGGGGAAACTTCCCCACCCCATCTCTACAGATGATCCCTGACCCACTGGGTACATGGAACAAGCGGCCAGAGGAATCAGTAGAGGTGAGTACAATTACAATGTTTAAGACATATGAACAGGTTCATGGATAGGAAAGGATGAGAGAGACGTGGGCCAAATGCAGGCAAATGGGACTAGCTCAGGAAGAGCCTGTTTCTATGCAAACACCTCACCTCCAACTAAGTTACTGAAATTCTTCAGTTGGGAAATTAATGCAAGACATTTGCATGAGTACTCCTAATGTGCGTGATGTTTGGGAAAGAACGTCTGATTCATTTATGCTGCAGCTTAAACTGTCACAAATCACTTCAGTCATTTTCAAAAATGTAACAAGAACTTCCAACAATCCAAAGAAGAAAATACCAAGGATGATAACTTCACCAATGAATTTTGAAGGATTTACATTAAGAAATAAACCTAACAGAAGGGTATTTGCCCACATGTGCCTGCTTCAACATTCAATGGCTAATCCATTACCTCAGTGTCACCTTTGTTGTAGATTCCATTGACCAAGTGAACAGATGTTTTTACTTTTGACTTGAATGACATAACCCAATCTTTTGAGGCTGTGACCCCTTAATCTGTACATCCTAGCCAGGTTAAACACTGCACCTATCCTATCAAGATCTATGAACATTTTTCATCCATTTTAATGAGATAATTTATTAATATCAAGAATGCGTAGGCCTGTCTATATATCAGCTGCCTAATTGCAGAATCTGTCTCCACTTATCACATTCTAGCCTCTACCTCTATCTGCCTCTCAATCCTCTCCTTACTTGTTTCTATCTATCACCTGCCTCACTCTCCCTCTCATTACTTTATGCTGGCTCTCTGCATTCATTCCTAAAGGAGGACCTCAACCTGCAAAGTTGACTATCACTGTCTCCACAGATGATGTCTGACCCACTGAATTCCTCCAGCAACTTTTATTTAATTAGTTTGCCTACAATAAACATATCATATCACAAAATAATTTGGTGAACCATCGTCATGCTCCCTTCATCGTAGTACATCCTTCGATAGTGAAGCTGGAATAGTACATAACAATCCAGATGCAGTGGCATTAAGGATCATGTAATTTGGGCAAGACTCTTCTACTCTTCTGTTCAGATCCTCTCAACTTCTCATTATGTCAATGATATAACATACACAAAATGCTGGAGGAACTCAGCAGGACAGATATAGATATTTATGTTTATATTTATATTACATATATTATGTTTATATTTATGACAGATGTTTATAGTCATAAACAGTCAATGTTTCTAAGTGCTTTCAGTAAGTCCCAGTACATAAAAGCCTCCTCTTCATTTTTCCTCAATTATGCTTTAGTATAGCACATATAATTTTAAAATTTATAAATATGACACAAATGGAATTATTTTGAAGTTTTTGAAAAATAGCTGACAGATTAAATGTCGTCACAAATGTTAGAGATGATTTGCAGCAGAGTTTGCAGGGGGTTTGGTGCGACAGGCAGATGAAATTGGGTACATGCAGCAAGGGCACTTACAGGTTTAAGAAAGTTTCAGAGACGGAGAAACAAAGCTAATAAAAATTTTAAATGAGAGGGTGAAAATTAAAATTAAATTTTAAAAGGTGAAGGGATCCCATTCTAAGGTGAAGCGATAAGGACAGGAGCAGAAGATTTGGATAGGACACTATGTACATAGATGGAGCATGTTGAAAGGCTGACTGGAGAAAGATGTGTGTATATATATATATATATCTACCTGGGGTGCCCAAGACTTTTGCACAGTACTGTATTCGTCAACGTGGAGCACAGAGAGAGGTTGTAAATCTGGTGGGAGTAGAGGATGTTGGGAATGACAGGGGTAGAGTACCACAGGAGGATGTGGGACAGATGCCAGGAAGGATTGCCAGGGTGCTTCCTGCTTCCCCCTCTCCCTGCCCCCTTCCCACTCTCAGTCCATAATAGATACCCATAATCAGGATCAGGTTTATCATCACCCACCTCATGAAGTTTGGTCTTTTTTTGTGGCAGTAGTACAGTGCAATACATAAAATTAGTACAGTACTGTGTACAAAAGCCTTAAGCTGTACGAGTGTGCTCGAGTCCCCAAAATCTCACTGCAGGAAGAAGTGAGATGTTTAATTGTTCCTTGAACATGAAGCATGATGATTTTCCAGAACATGACGCCACATCATCTGTGCACGCATTTGATTTATTTATTCCCCACCACCCACCTCCCCAGTGTAAATTCTGGGCAAGAGTGAACTTTTATTCTGTATCTCAGATTTTTTGGTAGTGATTTGTGATCTCCATAAGGGAGAATTTCTATTACCTAAACTGTCGTAATGTACTTTCAGATGAAATTATTTTCTTTGCAGTAACTTCCATGTATTAAATAATATGGAAATATTATATTTAAATTACTGAAAGTTGGAAGCAAAATGCTTAATGCCAGTGCTAACAATGAACACGTCTCTTCCATTAACCAAAGTTTGAATTCAGAGGACTGATGTAGAATCTAAGATTCATATTTTATACTTAGAAACAAGACTTAAGCCAAAATGTTAACTGTTCCTTTGTATACAGATGTTGATAGATCCACTGCATTTTCTTTATGGGACTAGTTCAAATATTTCACAATAGATGCCCATCATCTAAAATAATTTGTCATAGAGTGTGTTGCTTTTATCAAGGAAAGAAGGATGATTTGTTAAAAAATGGAAAGTGTTTACACAGATTTGATATTTAATCTTAAGGAGAGAATGTTACCACGACAACACTGACACTGATAAAATAAACAAAGATTTTTATCAGTACAAAAAAAGCACTCAGACATTTTTACACATACCCACCCATTCAAAATATGCCAAAATTATAATGGGATACAAGATTGTGGCACACAGATGTGAGTAAATGCTCTAACAAAAACTCTGGTTGTATCATTACAAGAATCCTGACTGGTTGCATCATGGTCTGGCGTGGCAATCTGAATGCACAGGAATGTAAGAAGCTGTACTATCTACACAAGGCACAGCTTCAAGGTGGCAACATCTAACAACATCCCCACTACTTGGGTCATGCCATCTCTATGCCATCCTTGGGCAGGAGGTACAAAAGACTGAAGTCCCACAGCACTAGGCTAAGAACAGCTCCTTCCCTTCAGCAGTTCATTTCTTCAACAAACTTGAACAACTCTAATCACTGATTGTTGCAGCAATGCTACGACCACTGATCACTTGCACTAAAATGGACTTGGTTTTCCTGACGAAGGGTCTCAGCCCGAAACATCGACAGTGCTTCTCCTTATAGATGCTACCTGGCCTGCTGTGTTCCACCAGCATTGTGTGTGTGTTGTTTGAATTTCCAGCATCTGCAGATTTCCTCATGTTTGGTTTTCCTTTTGTTTTAACTGTGCCCTTTCTTATCAAAGTTGTGTATAATTTACACATCTAATCTATGCTTTGTTTTGCTGGTGAATGGTGCTATCTGACACCAAGGGCTTGTGATGCTGCTACATGTAAGTCATGCACCGCACCTGTGTATACATGCACTTGTGCATATGAAAGAAGTCAATTTTGATTGTTCTGTATTTCAAGTACTGTCTTGCCTTTACAACTTGTTATTGTTGCCCAACAAAACAAAACCCATCATTTCTGGCTTTAACAATATCAGCTGGCTTAGAACATAAAAATCTACAGCATATTACAGGCCTTTCAGCCCACAATGTTGTGCCAACCACGTAACCTCCTCTAGAAACTGCCTAGCATTTCCCTATCACATAGCACTCTATTTTTCTAAGCTCCATGTACCTATCTAAGAGTCTCTTAAAAGACCCTATTGTGTCCGCCTCTACCACCTTCACTGCCATTGAATTCCATGCATCCACCACAGGACAATAAGACATAGGAGCAGATTTAGGCCATTCAGCCCATTGAGTTTGCTCCAATATTCCATGACAGCTGATATCCCTCTCAACACCATTCTCCTGCCTTCTCCCCATAACCTTTGATGTCCTTACTATTCAATGACCTAGCAACCTCTGCTTTAAAAAAAAATGACGATCTCCATAGCTGTTAGTGGCAATGAACTCCACTGATTCACCACCCTCTGGGTAAAGAAATTCCTCCTCATCTCTGTTTTAAGGGGCCATCCCTCTATTCTGAGGTCATGCCCCCTAGTCCTAGACTCCTCTACTATAGGAAATATCCACTCCACATACACTATCTAGGCCTTTTTATATTCAATAGTTTTCAATGAGATCACACCCCCCCCCCCAACTCATTCTGGTAAACTCCAGCAAGTACAGGCCCAGAGCCATCAAACACTCCTCATATATTATCCCTTTCATTCCTGAAATCATTCTCATGAACCTTTTCTGGCTCTCCAATGCCAGCACATGTTTTCTTACATATGGGACCCAGACTTTTCACAATACTCCAAGTGCGGTCTAAACAATGCTTTATAAAGCCTCAGCTTTACATCCTTGTTTTTATATTGTAGTCCATTGCTTTTGTTATCCTTATCACTGACTCAACTTGCAAGTTAACCTTTAGAGAATCCTGCACGAGGACTTCTCAGTCCTTTTGCACCTCCAATTTCTGAATTTTCTCATCATTTAGAAAATAGTATATGCCTTTATTCCTTCTAGCAAAGTGCATGACCATACAGCTTCCCAACACTATATTCCACCTGCCACTTTTACCTCTGACATTCCCTTTGTACCTACGGTCCAAGCTCCTTAAAACTATGCCCTCTTGGCTTAGTTCCAATTTTTTTTAAATATAAAAAGAGGGGAGAAGAAAAAAGAGTTTCAGAGTTTTACTATTATTGTTGTCCAGAATTACTACTATTACATCCCTTAAGCCTCAACTCTAATTTTAAGATTATGGGCTTAATTTTATGGAGGCATAAACAAAATACCTGTTCACTTTTCAATATTGAATCCCAATAAACTTTCCAATACAGTTGTTTAAACTACAGTATTTCTGCAGCATGCTCAGAGAAGTAATTTTTGTAATGCAGACTCAAAGGAATCAGATAAGGCTATGAACAAGTTTAAGATTTCTAACTGTGACTTCTGACAGAAGTTAGGAAAGTCAAGTATTTAAATTCATTAGCATTTCATGAGTTATTATAATTACATGTTTGATGTGCTTTTACCCATGAGAACAGCTTTAAAATTTTATTTCCTGACAATTTAAACAGGATATACCCATAAACATAAAATAGCAAAATGGAAAAAAATACACTCTAAAGCTGACAAAATTTACAATACAACAGAAATATCAAAAACATTCAGATGTTTCACACAGGATTTATAGCGAGGTAGTCATAATCTTTAAGTACACAATTCACAGTACTGAGATACCAGAGCACAGTCTTCATGGTGCAGGCCAGTTTGGACATGCCATTTGTGAACCCATGATGAAATGGGCTTTATAGAATTCAACTGACTAGAATTAGAGATCTATACACTGTGGACATGATTTCTAACAAAACCCACGTCAAAAAAAATTCTGAAAAATACAAGCTATAAATTAAGTGCACGCATCCAAAATGACTGGAATAGTATATCTACATGTAAAAGGCAGCATCAGGGAGTATTAGCTCTAGGCAAGAGCCTATTAATACAACAGTGCATACAGGTATACAATAACATACAAAATAGTTCAATCTACATCTTTATTGATGAATCCAATTTAAGTATGAATGGGTTTGATAACTAACTAATGTCGATTCTCTGTCCAAAATCAACTCTCTCAGTGCTACATACGTAAAATCTTGTTCCACGCAGTCATATCGTGCATGCGGCATAACATTGCCCTTTTTGCTGTAAGTAATAGCAAGCCCACATTCTTCATCAATTATTTCGCTGTTTTTATCTTTGGTTGTATCCAAAGCTTCTGAAAAGAAATAAATCACATCAAAAAATATGATTTACACATTGAGTTAGACATCTGAGGACACAAAACAAATGCAGTTTATGACCAAGAGAAACAAATTAAAATATTCCACTGAATATTACTGAGGCCTATCTCATTCAAATAAGAATAGTTAGGAATATCAATGCAGAAAGAGAATATTTAGTACTTTGAGTCCTTTCAGTGAATGAGATCAATGCCACTGTGACCTAGCTCCAGTTACACCCTTAGTTTCATCTTTTAACAGTTTTAGTTAATAATTATCTAACCATTTCAACATTTAAAATTAACAACTGCCGAGAAGCAACCACATACTTCCAAACTTCTAACATTGTTTGAGAGTAGAGGTAATATTGAACTCCTTAAAAGCAAGTCTATTTTTAAGCCTTTATCCCAGAGTCCTGCTTGTCCTCAACTCCCTACTTACCTCATTAACCGCACTGTATCTTAACTACTGACAAAATTGTTGTGAACCATTTAAATACTAGCAAATATAATCGTAGTTGCATCATCTTCTCTTCAGTTTTGATCCTTGAGAGCCAAGGTAACACATTGACAAACATATAATGCACTCCATCTGAAGAATGGTACTAAGAACTGCTCATGTACTCCAGGATTCTGAATGGCTGCAGTCTAACTTCTATACCAATGCACACTAATCATCAACACAGAGTGACATTCTATTAATATTTTTTGATGATTTCTTTAGAGCATCCTTTCTCAATCTTTTTGCCCTGGAGGAAACTTTGAAATAATTTTTAGGTCTCGGGGGACCCCTACGTAAAAATTATTATGTTAGTGTGATCAGTAAGTTGTAGATATAGTAATCCAAAATATTATTATCAATGCTTTTTCAGTAGAGAATGAATTTTTAGCCAACCTTTCTTGGGAAAAAGAACATGTAGTTAAGCTTAACTTACCATTCTTGGAAAAAATCTTTCTTTCCCTTTCATAAATTTTAAAAACTCATAAGACAAACATAATGAATTGCTATTACCGGTAAGTAACTGGCTTAAGCCAAAATGGGATTTAATTTTTCTAAAGGTAGGCTCGGAAGATTTAGTTCAAATAAAGGTTGTAAATCAATTTTAATTAATGTTATTTAAACATAAAAATTTATTGACAATGTTAAATAGCAAAGTTACTAAAAACCATAAGCCAAAGCAATATGAATAAAAATATAGCCCAAGACAATTTTATACAAAACTTTGTAAAAACATTTTCTTACTAAGGGACATGATCAGGTTCAAGTATAAGCCTACCATTTGAAACCCATGCTTGTTTTTTGCTACACAAATACTCAACTGTGGGTCGAACTTGAGATAAGCACACATGGATTTCACCTTCAACTGAAATGAGACGATTTCTATGCTTGTTAAACACGAAAAGGCTTGCTCACATAAGCAAGTTAAAAACTGCAGCAAAATGTTCCACTGCTTTCCTATGAATGGCAGGATGCTCTTCTTTCATTCAGAAATCTAGAACTTATTCAGAGGCAGAGCAGTGAACTGCATCTTGAGTGCACGATCAGACTGCAGCTCACAAAGTTCTGCCTCTTCTCTCGAAGAGAACTTCTCAGACTGAGCAGAAGATTCAGAGAAAGGGTCCCTCACCCAGGGAGAGGTAATTCAGGAGGGAGAGGCTGATGTCACAGCCCAGGTTGGGCAAGTCCATTCACTGCTCAGAAAACACACTGCAGAACCGCTAGCAACCATTCACATAATCCTAGGGTTCCACAGAACCCCGGGTGAGAAACCTGCTATAGAGAGTACTGTGAAAAATTCTCAGCCATATTGATACTGTAAAGCGAAGATGCTTTCAAAAATAATGTACAGTTTCTAAATATCAGAAGATTACTACGAAGAGCAGTAAACAGTATAAAACTAATCCAATCAATATTTAGTGTAATCAACCTTTGCCTTTAAAACTGCATCAGTTCTCTTAGGTACACTGTTGTGCAGCTTATGAGAAAATCAGCAGATGTTCCAAGTATCTTGGAGAACTTGCCAAATTCTCCTGCAGACTTTGGCTGTCTTGCTTGCTTTTGTCTCACCATGTAACCCCGAACAGCCATGCTGATGTTGAGATACGGGTTCTGTGGATGCCATATTATCTGTTGCAGAGCTCTTTGTTCTTCTTTTCTCCATGTTCTTCATGATTTCAGTTGTGTGTTTGGAGTCATTGTCCTGCTGCAGAATGAGGTTGAGACCAACCAGGTGCCTCCCTGGTGGTATTGCATAATGCATGAGAATCTGCTTGTTTTTCTCAGGATTGAGGATTCCATTAATTCTGACCAGATCACCAACTCCTTTTGCAGAAGTGCAGCCCAAACCTACAGGGAACCTCTGCCGTGCTTCACTTTTGCTGTGGACATGCATCCATATAGTGCTCTCCAGTTCTTCTGCGGACAAACTGCCTCTTGTTTGAGCCAATAATGTAAAATTTTGACTCATCAGTCCAGAGAACTTGCCACCATTGTTCAGCACCCAGTCCTTGTGTTTTTGTGCATAGGTGAGTCTCTTGGAGGAATGGCTTTTTGGCAGAAATTCTTCCATGAGGACCACTTCTGACAAGACCTCTCCAGAGTGCAAAGCGGTATACTTGGTTTTCAGTGGTTTCTGTGAATTCAGAGCTGATAGTGCTGGACTTCTTCTGATTTAGAAGGGACATCAGTTTGATGCATCTCTCAAACTCCATGGAAACTGAGTGCAGCAAATGCGAGATGTATCAAACTGATTATACATTCATAGCAAAACACAAAATGCTGGAGAAATTCAGCAGGTCAGGTAGCATCTATGGAAATGAATAAACAGTTAACGCGTCAGGCAGAGGCCCTTCATCGACTATTTATTCTCATAGATGCTGCCTAACCCGCTGATCTGATCTGGCATTTTGTATGGGTTGCTTTGGAATTCCAGCACCTGCAGAATTTCTCACTTCTGAAACTGTACATCCATGATATTTTTCATAATCTACACATTGTCATTTAAAAATTCTCTTTCCTAATCGATTCTGGTCCAAACCTTACACCTGAAGGTGGCTGCAAGGACTCGGCCTTGAGCTGCGGGGTCACCTGTTTTACAGTTGCTGGGAGAAAGACATCTGAGCCAGTGCCTTCCACTGGGGTCTGGAGTCGGGGCTACCCCCACAGTATTCATTTGGTTGAAGAGGAGCTCTTTTGCAGGTTGACTGAAGATTTCAGTGGACTAAGATATTGGACTATGTACATTTCGTGTGGTTGCATTTTTACTAATATTCTCTATGGGTTTGTTACCTTGTATACGCAAGGACCTGCCCTCAAGCTGCAGTGTCGGGGCTGGTGCGCTCCCCTGGGGATGGTGAAGCCAACTGCAGTTTTCGATGGGCTGAAGGATCTGACTATATACAAGCATATTTTGTGTGTGTGTATTTTTTTCCTGATATTCTACAAATCCCATTTCCAGAAAAGTTGGGATATTTTCCAAAATGCAATAAAAACAAAAATCTGTGATATGTTAATTCACGTGAACCTTTATTTAACTGACAAAAGTACAAAGAAAAGATTTTCGATAGTTTTACTGACCAACTTAATTGTATTTTGTAAATATACACAAATTTAGAATTTGATGGCTGCAACACACTCAACAAAAGTTGGGACAGAGGCATGTTTACCATTGTGTTACATCGCCTTTCCTTTTAATAACACTTTTTAATCATTTTGGAACGGAGGATACTAATTATAGTAGATTTGCAATTGGAAATTTTGTCCATTCTTGCTTGCTTCAGCTGCTCAACAGTCCGTGGTCTCCGTTGTCTGATTCTCCTCTTCATGATGTGCCATACATTTTCAATAGGAGATAGATCTGGACTGGCAGCAGGCCAGTCAAGCACACGCACTCTGTGTCTACAAAGCCACGCTGTTGTAGCCCGTGCAGAATGTGGTCTGGCATTGTCCTGCTGAAATAAGCATGGACGTCCCGGGAAGAGATGTCGACTTGATGGCAACATATGTCTCTCTAAAATCCTAATATACGCCTCAGAGTCAATGGTACCTTCACATTCATGCAACTCACCCATGCCGTGGGCACTAATGCACCCCCATACCATTACAGAAGCTGGCTTTTGCACCTTTCGCTGTTAACAATCAGCATGGTCGTTTTCATCTTCGGCACGGAGAACTCGACGCCCATTTTTTCCGAAAACTAGCTGAAATGTGGACTCATCTGACCACAGCACACGGTTCCACAGTCTTTCAGTCCATCTGAGATGAGCTCGGGCCCAGAGAACTCACTGGCATTTCTGCATAGAGTTGATGCATGGCTTCCTCCTTACATAATACAGTTTCAAGGTGCATTTCTGGATGCAGCGACGGACTGTGTTAAGTGACAATGGTTTTCCGAAGTACTCCCGAGCCCAGGTGGCTATAATTGTAACAGTAGCATGACAGTTTCTTAGGCAGTGCCGCCTGAGGGCTCGAAGATCACGAGCGTTCAACAGTGGTTTCCCACTATGCCCTTTACACACTGAGACATCTCTGAATTCTCTGAATCTTTTCACAATATTATGTACTGTAGATGTTGAAAGACCTAAATTCTCTGCAATCTTGCATTGGGAAATGTTCCTTTTGAACTAACAATTCTCTCACAAATTTTGGCACAAAGGGGTGAGCCACAACCCATCCTTGCTTGCAAAGACTGAGCCTTTGATGGACGCTACTTTTATACCCAGTCATGATACCTCACCTGCTACCAATTAGCCTACTTAATGTGGAGTCTTCCAAACCAGTGGTACTTGAATATTCTGTGTACTTTTCAATCTTATTTTAACTCTGTCCCAACTTTTGTTGAGTGTGTTGCAGCCATCAAATTCTAAATTTGTGTATACTTACAAAATATAATAAGTTGGTCAGTAAAATTATTGAAAATCTTTTCTTTGTACTTTTGTCAGTTAAATAAAGGCTCACGTGAATTAACATAGCAGAGATTTTTGTTTTTATTGCATTTTGGAAAATATCCCAACTTTTCTGGAAATGGGGTTTGTATATGGGCTTGTAGTCTTGTACAGGCATGGACTAAGCCTGATGCTATGATGTCCAGGCCAGAGATGGGTTCTATTGCAGTCGACTGTAGATTGATGGCACCACTTTTTGACTCTTATTGTGTGATAGTGATACAATTTGTGCTTGCTATCTTATGTGTGATTTGTGCTATGTGTGACTGTTCGTACTGTGTTGTGCACCTTGACCCCATAGTAATGCTGTTCCGTTTGGCTGTATTCATGAGTATTCATGTATGGTTGAATGACAACTCCAATTCCTTCCTCTGATTGCAATGAGTTTGTACATTCTCGTGACCACGTCGGCTTCCTCTGGGTGCTCTGGTTTCGCCCACATTCCAAACACTTATGATTCAGATTAGTAATTTGTGGGCAAGCTATGTTGACACTGGAAGCATGGTGACACTTGCGGGCTACCCCCAGCATATCGTTGGAGTGTTGGGCATTGATGCAAAACGACACATTTCACTGTGTTTTTATGTTTTGAAATACATTACAAATAATGCTAATTATTTAATATTCTTCCTTTCTGATAAGCTAACATAATTTAGTCCACTTAAAAAAAAAGAATGTTAATAATTTTTCAAAGTATGTCAATAATTATCACATACAACAAGCTGGTCGGGCAGCATCCGTGGAAATGAGCAGGGGTCCTATAAAGAAATTGGGGGTTGGGTGGGAAGAAGGCTGGTAGGTGCCAGGTGAAAAACCAGTAAGGGGAAAGATCAAGGGGTGGGAGAGGGGAAGCAGGGAGGGGATAGACAGGAAAGGTGAAGGAGGAATGTAAGGGGAAAGCACTATGTGTAGTAAAAGAAGGCAGAATCATGAGAGAGGTGAAAGGCAGCTGGAGGAGGAGGCAGAGTGAAACTAGGACGGGGGAAAAGGGGGAATTACCGGAAGTTGGAGAATTCAGTGTTCATGCTAAGGGGCTGGAGACTACCCAGATGGTATATGAGATGCTGCTCCTCTAACCTGAGTTTGGCCTCATCACGGCAGTAGAGGAGGCCATGTATGGACATATCCAAATGGGAATGTGAAGCAGAGTTGAAGTGGGTGGCAACCAGGAAATCCTGCCTGTTGTGGCGGATGGAGCGAAGGTGCTCGACGAAGCGGTCCACCAATCTGCGTCGGGTCTCACCGATGTAGAGGAGGCTGCACCAGGAGCACCAGATGCAATAGATGACCCCAACAGACTCACAAGTGAAGTGTTGCCCCACTTGGAAGTACTGTTTGGGGCCCTGGATGATGGTAAGAGAGGAGGTGTAGGGACAGGTGTAGCACTTACACCTGCAGAGGTAAGTACCAGGTGGGAGATCTGTGGGGAGGGACATGTGGATGAAGGAGTTGCGGAGAGAACGATCCCTGCAGAAAGCGGAGAGGGAAATCCTGGAAGAGGGCCTTCCTGGAGATTTCCAGATGTTCCTCCATGCTCCCACGTCCATTTTTCATTAGATTGGGATTGCGCATGGCACCACGCTTAACAAATAACATATCAGCTCTGGAGTGGCCACTGCAAACTGTGTCGCGCCGCCATCTTGATTAACGAGGAGCTCCTTTCCGGGGAATGCGCTAAGATGGTGCAGCGATATTAATACGCAGCAGCCTCTCCAGACTCTGGATTGGGGATTGCCAAACATAATGTGGATTTTCTGGTGTAGTCCATTTTGTCATGTGCTTTGTTGATATCATTCTGGAGGAACGTTGTCTCATTTTTTTTTAAACTACATTGCATTTGTGGTTTTTAAATGACAATAAACTGAATCTGAAAGATGTGCTTAGTGGTGGGGCCCTGTTGAAGGTGGCTGAAGTTGGGGAGGATAATGTGCTGCATCCGGAGGCTGGTGGGGTAGGTGAGGACAAGGGGGGGGGGGGACAAGGGCAACTCCGTCCCTGTTGTGGTGATGGGAGGATGGGGTGAGGGCGGAAGTGCAGGAAATGGAGATGTGGATGAGGGCATCATTGATGATGGCAGAAGGAAAACCACGATCCCTAAAGAGAGAGGACATTTGAGATGTCCTGGAACGGAAAGCCTTATCCTGGGAGCAAATGCGGCGGAGACAGAGGAACTGGGAATAGGGAATTCTCAAATTTCTTCTTTCTTTAAGGCCTCTGTCTCTGCCGCATCTGCTCCCAGGATGAGGCTTTCCGTTCAAATGTCCTTTCTTTAAAGGATTGTGATTTCCATTCTGCTGTCATCAATGATACCCTCACCCGCATCTCCTCCATTTCCCGCACCGGCCCTCACCCCATCCTCCCGTCCCTGCAAGCATAAGTGCTACACCTGTCCCTACACCTCCTCTCTTACCACCATTCAGGGCCGCAAACAGTCCTTCTAGGTGAGGCAACACTTCACTTGTGAGTCTGTTGGGGTAATCTATTGCATCCGGTGCTCCCGGTGCAGCCTCCTCTACATCGGCGAGACCCGATGCAGATTGGGGGACCGCTTCGTCAAGCACCTACGCTCCATCCGCCGCAACAGACAGGATCTCCCGGTTGCCACTCACTTCAACTCTCCTTCACATTCCCATTTGGATATGTCCATACATGGCCTCCTCTACTGCCATGATGAGGCCAAACTGAGGTTGGAGGAG
The DNA here is from genome assembly GCF_048418815.1 of Hemitrygon akajei. Taxonomy (NCBI): domain Eukaryota; kingdom Metazoa; phylum Chordata; class Chondrichthyes; order Myliobatiformes; family Dasyatidae; genus Hemitrygon; species Hemitrygon akajei. Next base: position 41,751,007 of record NC_133134.1, on the reverse strand, counting down.
CAACACCTCATATACCGTCTGGGTAGTCTCCAGCCCCTTGGCATGAACATCGAATTCTCCAACTTCCGGTAATTCCCTCCCCCTCCCTTCCCCCATCCCAGTTTCACTCTGCCTCCTCCTCCAGCTGCCTATCACCTCTCTCATGATTCTGCCTTCTTCTACTACACATAGTGCTTTCCCTTTACATTCCTTCTTCACCTTTCCTGCCTATCCCCTCCCTGCTTCCCCTCCCCCACCCCTTGATCTTTCCTCTTACTGGTTTTTTACCTGGCACCTACCAGCCTTCTCCTTCCCACCCTCCCTCCACCTTCTTTATAGGGCCCCTGCCCCCTCCCTCTTCAGTCCTGATGAAGGGTCTCGGCCCGAAATGTTCACTGCTTGTTTCCAAGGATGCTGCCCGACCTGCTGAGTTCCTCCAGCTTGTTGTACGTGTTGCTTTGACTCCAGCATCTGCAGTGTACTTTGTGTTGTCAGTAATTATCATCAGCTCTACAAGTTTTATCAGTAGCTATAATCTTATAAAAGGAACATCACACATAAAAATCTGGAAATCCACATAGAAATAACATTCATAGACATTTACTGACTATATTAGTTACTACCCAGGAACAGCCTTAAGATCGACAAACTTTCACCTAATTCCCTTTCTTAGACAGGTGACTATTCCACATATTCAGATGCACTGTCCTTAATATCATTAAAAATTTCCTGACAAAAGCTAATTTTTGCTCCTATTCAAACAACAAAGTTGTGTGTAATTTATAATCCAAAGGAAAAAAATCCTTAACTTACTCTTGACACTTGGTGCAAAAGAAAAGCTGCTGAAGGAACTGGGGAGGTTAAACTGACAGTTGGCATGAAGAGTCTCGGCCAAAAATGTCAACTGCTGCCTGGTCAGTTAAGTTCCTCCAGCATTTTGTGTGTATTGCTTTGATTTCCAGCATCTTCAGATTTTTTTGTTTGTGAGTTGGCATGACAAGTTGAGACTCTTCATCTGGACTCATCTACTTCCTATGAAAACCCAAAAGGCTACCCTCGGTGTCAGAAACTTGTTAAAGTTATTTTCTACATCACGGTTACTTTGCTTACATCAATTTCAGCACACCCCAATTCAGTATTACATTTCTCTGACATTAAATGTACCTATTGAACTTTCCCTGAGAGGTCGAGTACAAGTACTGACAGAAATTAATTATTCAATGTTTACAATAACAACGCAACACACACACAGCATCTATGGAAAAAGAGTACAGTTGACGTCTTGGCCCGAAATGTTGACTGTACTCTTTTCCATAGATGTTGCCTGGCCTACTGAGTTCTTCCTGTATTGTGTGTTGCTTGGATTTCCAGCATCTACAGATTTTCTCTCATTTGTGATTGGTTTACAATAACCCCATCACCAGAAGGGGACAGTTATCCCTCATCACCTTTTACCCACAATTGCAAAAAGATGTCCATTGATTTTGATATTTACCATACATTTCTTATTTATAGCTCTTGCTATTTAGTTACTTTTTTTGCTGTTCACAAATCCCTCAGGTTGAAAGTTTTGAGTTCTGCCTCACTTCCTCATTCAGCACATGTTCCCCTCACGAATATAAACTGCTTGAACTACGGTACATACCTTAGTTACTGTAAGATTCAAAATTAAGATGTGCGTTTCTGACAGGTCCGGGTTAAAGTCAAAGGACAAATGTGATTTAATTATGTCTGGGTTAAAAGTCTGTAAACAAGTGTGATCTAATTATGAATGCAGAAGCCTTGACAAAATTAACTGTTTGTGGAATCATTGAAGTCCTGAGATATGGACTATTGTTTTACAGAAACGTGTAAAAAAACAACTCCAAATATGGAATGGAGTCAGGGAGGGGGGTGGTAAGGAAGAAGGATAAAACCTGCTGCCCTGTAAGGTTCAGGGTTCCCTTCTCTGAAGGGGCCCAGCTCTGCAGAACTGTTAATAAACTTTGTTTCCTTGAATTTGTCTTGAAGCCATTATTCGGGAGCGTGGCTCGTTTCTGACAACTTGGGGGCGCTCATCCGGGATCCACACTCCAGCCGTGAGGGGGGCAAGGAAGGACATCGGAGAAGGTGCACCCTGCCGAGTTCGGCAGTCCCTGATTCCTTGCTCGTCGCCCCGCGCGGCTTGAGCGAGTGATATCCGGTGGACTCAAGGAAACAAAGAGGGGTTGTCGAGGCAGTTGAGACAGTGAGCGATCGAGTAATTTCTGTGCACAGGACCCAGGTAAGAAATTGAATTCCTGTAGAGACGTAGTACACAAGAATCGTGGAACTGCGGGGTTCCTGCAGGTGATTTCTCCTGTAGAGACGTAGTACACGAGAATTGTGGAACTGCGGGGTTCCTGCAGGTGATTCTTCCTGTAGAGACGTAGTACACGAGAATTGTGGAACTGCGGGGTGCCTGCAGGTGAATTCCTGGGCGATCGCGGGAATACAGGTTCCGGAATTGGACAGAAGTGACCGAGCTAGGTGGGTCACATTCAAATTAAATTCCTGCAGAGACGTAGTGCACGAGAATTGTGGAATTACGGGGTGCCTGCGGGTGGATTGGAACCGAGCAAGTCCTCGAGATGGGGAATAAGGGGTCTAAGAGAGAAAAGGGTAAAGGAAATCCAGGCGCCAATGATGAAAAATACCCCGGGGTACCCCCTGATAGTCCGTTGGGACGGATGTTAGAAAATTGGGATTATGGGAGGCGAAAAGGGAAGTCAAAGAAAAAATGATACAGTACTGTGAATTCTGGTCCCGCCAGCCGATCCAAGGGTCGGCTGTGTGATGGCCTAAGTTCGGGTCTAGCGAGGACTGGGTACAACAAGCCCTTAATCTGTACGTGAATTCAAAACCTAACGTTAAACCCGAAGAAAGTGATTATGCCCTATGCTGGTTACCAACGACAAATAGTTATAAATTGAAAACGATAAATGAAGGGGGACAGAAAAAGAATACATGGGAGGTGCTCGACCACCTGCCGCCCCATATGTGCCCCCTACCGCTCCGCAGACCCTGAGACGGAGGTTGGCCAACAGCTGATTCGTGTTGAATTTGTATCGAAAGCATGGCCAGAAAAAAAAAAACTGGAAAAACTAGAAGATTGGAATACTAAACCCTTAAGTGAACTACTTAGGGAGGCACAGAAAGTGTTTGTAAGAAGGGATGAAGAGAAGCAGAAGACGGCAAGGATAATGGTCCAGACAGTGCGACAAGTAACCGCAGATAGTAGAGAGAGAGACGGGGACCATGGTTGGATCAAGGTAGTAGCCCGGAGCAAGGAGGAGGGCTAAGGAAGGCTTTAAGATGTTTTCACTGCAACGAAGAAGGACACTTCAGGCGTGAGTGCCCCAGATACCGACGGGAAGTGCGTTCGTACGCTATGATGGAAGATGAAGACTAGGGAGGTTGGGGGTTCCACCCCTTGGGGATGAATTATCGGCAGGAACCCCTGGTAAATTTAAAAGTAGGTCCCCAAGGGTCAGATACAACCTTTATGGTAGATTCGGGTGCCGAAAGATCTAGCGTAATCCAGATACCTCCCGGCGCCCGAACCGGAACAAAGGTAATGGGAGTATCTGGTATTGGAGGCAAAATAATACAAGTACCTGTTATAGAAAACGTGAAAATTGAACATGAGGATAGGGTAACGGGACAGGACCTACTTTTGTTACCCTCTGCGAGATTCAACCTGCTCGGGTGGGATCTGCAAGTCAGGCTAGGCATCGGGACTGTGCCCAGGAACGGGAAGATAATGGTACAGCTGTTTGCCCTCAGGGAAGAAGACGATAGGAAAATAAGCCCGGAGGTATGGTACCAGGAAGGGAACCGGGGGGGGGTTTGAACGTCCCCCCTTGCAAATCTCACTATTACCTAACAGTTCGCCAGTACGGAGAAAACAGTACCCTATTTCAATGGAAGAAAGAAAAGGGCTGCAGCCGGTGATTGAAGGACTGATCGCTGACGGACTACTGGAGGAATGTATGTCACCGTATAATACCCCAATACTCCCGGTGCGAAAGCCAGATGGGACTTATCTGATGGTACAAGACCTGCGGGGCCTAAATGCAGTAGTCCAAACCCGACACCCGGTAGTGCCCAACCCTTACACACTGATGAGTAAGATCTCCCCTGACCATGAATGGTTCAGTGTAATAGATTTAAAAGATGCCTTCTGGAGTTGCCCGCTAGAAGAGAGCAGTTGTGACATGTTTGCGTTCGAATGGGAAAATCCTACGACGGGGCGGAAAAGACAACTCCGGTGGACGGTCCTGCCACAGGGGTTCACCGAATCACCTAACCTATTTGGGCAGGTCTTGGAGCAAGTACTAGCAGAATTCCAATGTGCTCCAGAGAGCCAACTGCTACAGTATGTGGACGATCTATTACTATCCGGGCCAACACAGGAAGGGGTGCAGGAAGACACCATCAGACTACTGAACTTCCTGGGGAAGCAGGGGCTACGGGTCTCAAAGAAAAAGTTACAATTTGTAGAAAAGGAAGTAAGGTATCTGGGACACCAGGTCAGTAAAGGACAGCGATGCATTACCCCAGAAAGGATAGCTGGAATAACGGGAATGTCACTACCACGTACCAAGAAGGAGATACGCACCAGTTAATTTGCGATGCACTTGATATCGAATGGAAGTACCATACCCCGTGGCATCCCCAGAGTTTGGGAAGAGTAGAACGAATGAACAGCACCCTGAAGGCACAGCTAACCAAGTTGATGTTGGAAACCAAGCTACCATGGACCAAGTGTTTGCCGATCGTTCTCCTGAGAATACGAACTGCACCCCGCAAGGATATAGGAATATCTCCTTATGAGATGCTCTTTGGACTGCCATATTGGAATAAAATAGAGGGGTATCCCACACTACAGGGGGGTGATTTATTTGTAAAGAACAATTTACTGGCCTTGTCCCGTTCCTTTCCAGAACTGCGGAAAAAGGTTCTCTTGGCCCAGACTCCGCTGCTCGACTTTGCTTTACATCAGATCGTGCCTGGAGATTGGGTTCTGGTAAGGACCTGGAAGCCGGAGAAGTTACAGCCACAGTGGGAAGGCCCTTTCCAGGTCCTGCTAACAACAGAGGCGGCTGTATGGACAAAAGAAAAAGGGTGGACACACGCATCCAGGGTAAAAGGACCGGTGAAGCCCGAAAGCCGCACTGAGTGGACCTGTGTTCCCGGTGAAGAACCGATGGTGGTGAGGCTAAAAAGGCAGCAAAAATGAACTCTATGTGGACTGTAGCATTATTGACTGTAATATATTTGATTCTATATGTCGGGGAAATTGAAGGGAAATGTGACAAGTGCAGAACCGTGGTACGAGTGGGGCAGAGGGTGTTCCCAGGATCATTTGTGTCCCACTCGCATGTGAATGATCGATGCTATGATCTAAGCAAGAGAGAAACATGTTGGGAGAATAGTAAACCTTATTACCAAGTCTATAATAAAGGATACATGGGACGGGGGGGACCATGAGAAGTCTCAGCTGTCCCAGGAAAGACCGGTGGTTGTGTATAAACAAGGGAGGGCAGTGGGACATCCCATCTACACTGGTTAAGGAACATGCAGATAAGGTAAAGGAGATTATAATACAAGTTGAGAAGAAAAAGGAGGCGGAAGAGCGCGAGCAAAGGAAGGCGGCAGTGGTCTCCACGGACCCGTCTATATATCAGGAGATAGAGAAAGATATAGTCCTCCCCGATGTTAAAGAGAACCTCTTTATAGACTTAGCGACTCGGATTGCCACGAGCCTAAATGTGAGTAGTTGTTGGGTCTGTGGGGGACCGCACATGAATGAACAGTGGCCATGGAGGGGTGAGAGCTTGAGTGTGTGGGAATTGCTTGCGCACAATTGGACAAATGTCCCAGACCAGAAGAAGCAAAGGTGGAAATTGACCAATTACCCGGAGAGACAAGTATGTGTTGAAAGGAAGGGGAAAGTAAAGGTGGGAGAAAGTCCCTGTCGAAGCATTAAATTAGCAAAGAGGGAAGGTAATGTTACCTGGTGGCCAGAGGAGCCAGCATGGTACATAACCAGAGAACCGAATGGCAGTTGCGAGGCCGTAGGAAACAGCTCTAAACTCTGGAAGTGCAGCGGAACGAATCCGTACGAAGGGGTCCCCAGGGTCAGGGAAGTATGGAAGGAAGCAAAGAAAGGAGGATTTGCCCCGGAGGGGTTATTCTGGATCTGCAGTAATCAGGCGTATACCAAACTACCGTAGGATTGGGCGGGTGTTTGCTTCCTGGGTCTCATAAGACCGGAGTTCTTCCTCCTGCATCAGGAGGGTGACCGGAAGCTGGGAATTAAGCTGTTTGATTCATTAAGGAGAGAAACACGGGAGATAAAGGTGGGCGAGTGGGGTGATGAGTGGCCACCGGCTCGCATCATTGAATACTATGGGCCAGCGACCTGGGCCCAGGATGGGTCGTGGGGGTATCGCACTCCTGTCTACATGTTAAACCGAATTATTAGACTGCAGGCGGTGGTGGAAGTGATAACCAATCAAACGGCACTGGCATTGGAGCTGTTGGCAAAACAGCAGAGTCAGATGCGAACAGCAATATACCAGAACAGGCTGGCTGTGGATTACCTATTGGCCTCTGAAGGCGGGGTATGTGGGAAGTTCAATCTTACAAACTGTTGCCTTAAGATAGACGACAGTGGAAAGGCCGTGTTAAAAATATCCGACAAAATTCAGAAACTGGCCCACGTGCCAGTACAAACCTGGAGATCCCTGGGGAACATGAGTTGGCTAGACGGGCTCCTGGGAGGTAGTTGGTGGCGCACCGCTCTCCTGGTAGCAGGCGGGGGTCTAATGATTCTCTTACTTTTGCCGTGTTTGATTCCTTGTATACGAACACTGATCAGGCGCAGTATATTCCAGCTCCAGGCAGTAGCGATACCTCATCATGGGACAAACGAGCTAAAACTTATGCTATTAAAGAAAAAGGGTGGTGGGCCCCCTGGGAGTGAGAGAAATGCTAACTGAAACGCACATCTTAAAAAGAAAAAGGGTGGTATTGTAAGATTCAAAATTAAGATGTGCGTTTCTGACAGGTCCGGGTTAAAGTCAAAGGACAAATGTGATTTAATTATGTCTGGGTTAAAAGTCTGTAAACAAGTGTGATCTAATTATGAATGCAGAAGCCTTGACAAAATTAACTGTTTGTGGAATCATTGAAGTCCTGAGATATGGACTATTGTTTTACAGAAACGTGTAAAAAAACAACTCCAAATATGGAATGGAGTCAGGGAGGGGGGTGGTAAGGAAGAAGGATAAAACCTGCTGCCCTGTAAGGTTCAGGGTTCCCTTCTCTGAAGGGGCCCAGCTCTTCAGAACTGTTAATAAACTTTGTTTCCTTGAATTTGTCTTGAAGCCATTATTCGGGAGCGTGGCTCGTTTCTGACAGTTACGATGTAATTTTACCAAAGAACACACTATTCACAATTAATTGTGAACTGGCACTCTTAATAAACTAGTCAAAAACTTAACCAGATTCAATAGCTTAACAACTATTTCATGCACTCCCCTTTCAAATACAATCCAAATTGATATAATTACTTGGGAATGTCAGTAGGTTGCTAAATCTGGTCTGCCAATTCTGAGCATTTGAGGAAAACTACCCTGAACTTGTTCAAATAATTCACTAACTTAATTTACATGGGCTAGTCTACTCTTAACAATCCAATTTAAAAAATATTCCTTTTGCTACAAACTTTACAAATATGTGCATATAAAATTCTCATGGTTACTACCAGAGAACTGGAGACTAATACAAGGGAGAAAAGGAAAGGACAGATGATAATACTGGATGAAAAAGTAAAGCAAATGCTTGTCGCAAGCATTATCATGGGCTAGTTAAGAGGAGTGTAAACTCGGAGATCCAGGGTTTAATGTTGATTTTTTTCAGGTGATATTTCAAAATGAAAATAGGACTGAGGTAGCAGAAAGGGACACATTTGCAGGGAAACAATAGTAAACTGGAATTGACATGGTAATGCATTAAATACCAAAGAAAAACAAAAAATGCAAAAGATAGTCAAAGTGGGGTAGGAATAACCTGTACAAATAGGAACTGCTAGAAAAGGCAAATGTCCAAGGTGAAACTGGAGGTGGGTTGAGGGAATGTACTCAAACAATAATAAAATTCATCTGCATCTCTTACAAAATCATTGCAAAAATGAGCCAATTAACATTAACAAGCATTTTCCAAGTGCTCCAAAAGGCCTACTCATAATAACCAAGATAGGTACAGGATACGAAGAGAAAAAGTCTTACGAATTTTTGTTACAGATTACAATGAAACCAACTATTCATACACACCTGGATTATGCTTATTGTATTTTCTATGAACAGCTTTATTGCTTTGTCACTTTGTGAAATCACATCACACCCACCTTTGACAGTTAAGATTCATTTAAGCAAATGTTTTATTTTTATAATTTTATTGCTGATAACTTCAGACTGAAAAAAAACATTTGCACTTAGAAGTTCCAGGCTTTACTTGTGTGATCAATGCATAACATTGAAGAACAAGTTTGAGAGTCAATGAGAATAGTAGCCCACATGAAAAAAAGGGAGGTAATTTCACAGAAACAGACTTGCTTTACAATCAGTTAGTCTTGCAATTATTAGTTCCTCTGAATTAAATTACTGACACCTCAGATCAATGAATAATCATAATTTTGAAATTCAATTCTGGCCCCACATTCTAATTTAGAGTTTGGTTACATCAATCATCAAGATTTGCTTTGATCAGCCAGGTGTTGATTACAAAAGTCATGCTGCTACTGCATAAAATGTAGGTTAAGCCACAACTTCAGTCAAGTGCATAGTTCTGGTCACTGCACTACAGGAAGCTTGTAAAGGCTTTGGAAAGGGTGTATAAGAATTCACCAGGATGTTGCCAAGATTAAAGAGTATTAACTATAAGATTGGATAACTTTTGATCGTCTTCTCTGTAGCAGAGGCTGAGGGACAACCTGACAGATGTAGAAATTATGAGGCATGGATAGGTTAGTCAGTATCCTCCCCCTCCATGCCCGCCCAGTGGAAATGACAATTATCAGAGGACATATCACTAAAGTGAGAGAAGCAAAATTTAAAGATTTACGAGGTAAGTTTTGTTTAACAAACATAGGATTGTAGGTTGGTTCCTGACACACTACCAGGGCAGGATGGTGAAAGTAGGTACAGTAGTAACTTTTAAGAAGCAATTAGACAGGCATGTGAACAGGCAGGGAATAGACTATATGCAGGGAGATCCGATTAGTTTAATTTGACATAACTTTCTGAGAATGTGAAGAGGATAAGGGGTACGTGTAGAAGGGGTGGGCGAGGGGTAAGTGTAGCAAAATATGTAGACAGGATCAGGGAGAGGATACGTCATTGGGGAAGTGTAGGAGGACAGGGAAGAGGTAGCCAAAATAAGATGCCGGACAGCATGTGGCAACCACAAAGAAGAGGAACCTTGCGACCACAAGACAATGTGTTCGGCAAAGTATTTTGAGCTATATACCTATTTCGAGTGTTTTGCTTGCGTCCATACCCATTCCAAGTATTACGCTTGTGTCTATGCTTATTCCGAGTATTTTGCGTGCTTAGCTATGCAATAGCCAATCAATTGATGAATTTGAATTGGTAACCATATTTGCGAATGTAGTACCCTGCTTTTGGGTATAAGTATGACCTTTGGAAACTGGCAAATTGGGAGTTGGCTACCTTACGCCCGAAGTGCGTGGGGCTGTGAACTCCTCTCTGAATAAAAACCGTTTCAGAGGTAATTTCGTGTCTCTGGTGTTTTTCCTCAACTGAGCAGGTTAATAATTTCAGGTTAACAGTTCGTCACAGACATTGTGGGCCAAAGGGTCAGCCTGTTCTTGTGCTGTACAGTTTTACATAAGACGAAAACACAAATCAAAATTACTGGAAGTGTTACACGTCAAGCACAGTCTGCAAGGGAAAACAAATAAAGACATTGTTCATTAGCAATTAATAAAAGGTCAGACCTGGAGAATTTTCTATTATGAACACTGAACTTTCACCATCGTTGTCTCCTTCGGTGTCACTTATTACAATAACACTGTCAGCCTGCTCCATCTGCAGTTCCACTCAACTGTAAAAGACAAAAATATAATTGTGATTATATTTTTATATACTGATCTATTGTTTGCCAAAGATAACAGAGTTTCCCCTGTTTTGTTCTAAAATTTTGCTCACCCAAGCTCAGCACTCAGATAAAATACTTACTTGAGTCCCAGTACGTATGAAAGGTTTGCTCAAAGTGGCTTGGAGGAACACCAAGAACCTCTAACCTAATTTCTACCAAGTAAACCAAATGTATAGATCATTCCAAAATTAGACTAACAGATGGCGAGTTGAAACAGCATGAAGGACACTAAAAGTCTCCCAGTTAGATTGGAATTACCCTAATCTTCACAAAGGCACCTGTAGCACCTACATTTTGGTCAGTCTTCCTATAAGTATAGATATATTATTTCTACAAAACTACCAAAACCACTGCCAATACTTACTGCAATGTCTACTGATAAGTGATGCAGTTGTCTAGCTGAACACTGTCAGGGTCTCCTACCCTACAGCAATTCATTCATCCATTCAAGCTCTGTTACAAGCCAAAAGCATTTTGTCTACAAGTCACTCCCTCCAAAACAACCCTAATTTTCTCTCACATGCTTCAATTAATTAAAGCAAGCAGCTAACTTACATATAGAAATTGTATCCCAAAGAGATTTCCAATCCCAGTTGATCTCAATTTAATTCTACGATACTCAAATTGCTCATTTAGTTATCCAATCCCAAACTCTCAGAATTCTCTCTAAGGACAGCACCCAGAGTTTTGATTCTTTATCTTCAGGCCTATAAAGCAGATGGTTGACCATTGTCATGACCTCAGCCCCCTCCTTTGTGAGAATCGCAAGAGAGAGAGAGCCTTACGGTTTGGAATGTGGGCTGGCCGCTCAGCAAGACAAAAGCCTTGGACATAGCCATTGTCTTGGGAGACACCTTTGTGGAATAAGGAATTGGACTACGTGCAAACCCTAAGGGCAATGTGAGATGGATGATGGGGGAAAGATTGCCTCACCCCCACCCTGATTGACATCTACAACCCTGCCAGTCCAGATAAAAGGTGGGCTGCCGAGGCGGGGCCTCAGACGCACCAAGGAGACACACGAAGAAGACACGATAGTGCTTCCCGTCGGAGCGGGAAGCCACGTGCGTTAGATTCTGGATCGGGAGTCTGTGGCTGGACCCAAAAGGAAAAACCGCTTTAACTAACAGCAGGGATTTGCCTCGCAAGGACGACGGGCAAGTGTTCCTTTTCTCTCCCTCCAACACGTGAAATGTCAGCGGTTCCCGAAACGGGGAAGCCTGCAGACTTTGAGTGACTCTTAAGTCCAATTGGACTCAGTATCCCCTAGACAACGATAGAGCTCATTTTTGATTGATTATTACTACACCTGTGCTTTAGATTGAGTTTTGACAATGTATATGATCTGAATGTTTTGTATTAACCATACGTTTGTGCCCCTTTATAAATAAAACGTTTGAAAATAGTAGCATCAGGCTTCAGCGGACCTATCAATCTTTGCTGGTAAGTCACCCGGTTACTGGGGAACGTAACAAGTGGGGTACTCGTCCCGGATTTGAAACCAAAGGGGAGGGTCAGTGAATCGGGCTGTAAGTCCAAACTTAAATCTGGTTACGCAGGTAGCCAGACAGGAAACCAGCAAAGATGGATGTGGAGGAATTTATGAGAAGCCCGACTGTAGAGGCGCTAGGGGCGGCTACCAAATTAGACTTGGTAAATCTGGCAAAGGGGTTAAACCTCGCAGAGGTGAGGTCATCAATGAAAAAGCAAGAGCGAAGAGCTCAGGGGCAAGAGAGAGAGGAGGGGTTTGATGTTAGTCGGGCGTTGAGGTTGGTCCCCCCCTTCGAGGAGACGGATGTTGATAGTTATTTCTTGCTTTTTGAAAAGGTGGCAGTGAATCAGAAGTGGCCCAGAGAGCAGTGGCTGGCGTTGTTACAAAGTGTGTTACGAGGGAAAGCACAGCGGGCATATGCCGCGTTGCCCCCAGAAGGGGAAGGGAATTATGACCAAGTAAAGGAGGCCATTCTCCGAGGTTACGAGTTAGTACCTGAGGCGTATAGACAAAGGTTCCGAAATTTAAGGAAAGGGTGGAATCAAACGTATACCGAGCTAGCCCATGAGAAGGGTGTGCTCTTGGACCGTTGGTGCACCGCGGAAAAGGTGGCCGAGAATTATGGGCGTCTCAGGGAGTTATTTTTGATTGAGGAATTTAAAGGTTGTGTTCCGGAAGAGATCCGAATGTATTTAAATGAGAGGACGAATCAATCCATCTCAGAAATTGCTAGGTTCGCAGATGAATATGCCCTAACCCACAAGACAAAGTTTTCCTCGCCAAAAAGTTACCCGAGAGACCGTCGGAATGGTAGGGAAAGCCCACTGGCTGAGGCGGAGATCCCGCTGGGAGCTAGCAGAAAAAGTGAGGATAGCAGGCAGGAAACCTGGAGATTTCCTGGTTTAACCTGTTTTAATTGTGGAAAGGTGGGTCATATTGCATCTAAATGCTTTGCTCCGAGAAAGGAGCCAGAGAGAGAGAGAGAGAGAGAGAGAGAGAGCAGCGATCCCTATCGGGTGTGCAGTGGTAATCAGAAAATCGGCAAGAGGGTCCCAGGGGAGCAGAGAGCGCGAGGGGTCGGAGATTTATCTGTCACCTGGAACCGTGTCTGTGAGGAAGGGGGACCCGCCTATCCCCGTACGGATTTGGAGAGACACGGGGGCGGAGCTATCATTAATTAGCCGTAACGTATTACCATTCGGACCGCTGACGGGCGAGGTAGCCCTGAGAGGCATAGGAAACTGGACCGAGGTAGTGCCTTTGCATAGGGTCCTTCTAGATTGTGAGTTGGTGTCGGGACCAGTGGAACTGGGGGTCCTGCCGGAGTTGCCGGGGGAAGGCGTGGACGTCCTTCTGGGTAACGACCTTGCGGGTGGGAAGATTGGAGCAGCCGTGAAGCTGAAAACCCAGCCCGTGAGAGTTGAGGCCCCGCCCATAGTCCCCGAGCTATCCCACATGCGCGGACACTCGCAGCCTGTCGAGAGCGGCAGCTGAGGAAGCGAGCAGTTTAAAATTGGCCCAGACGTCTTTACCGACCCTGTGCCACGAGGGTTTCGAGGGTGGTAAAATGAGGAATAGTAACGTAAAAGGGGGTAAAGGAGAGAAGGGAGAGAAGGTAGATCCTCCTTTAGCGAAGAAAAAGGTCCTAGAGGTAGGAAATAAAGATGAGAAACAGATAAAGCTGTTAAAAGGTCCAGGGTTGGACCTGGATGAGTCTAAAGGTGTTCCCGATAATGAAATGAGGGCAGTCCTCGATGAAAAGGATGCCATTACCTTGAAGAAGTCTGCTGGATTGGCAGATGAGGTTGTTCCAGCCCAAGGGGTTGAGTTTACTTCGGAAGTGAGTTGCCCAGAGAGTAACTAGGAGGATCAGAGGAAGTTAGAATTTGAAAAGGGTATGGGTATTGAAAGCCTGGAAGAGGCCAATGCCCCGTTTGAGTGTGTCCAAGATGGGGAGGCCCGTGGTCCTAAACCTAGTCACGGAGCTCAGAAAAAGTCTGAGGTATTTGACTCGGCTGGACGAGACGGCCGTCCTTTTGGATCAGATAGACTTGGTTCGGGAAAGAAGGTGTCTGTGCTGAAGGGGGTGTTCAGAGTTAAGGTGGAGTTTACGAATGGGGGGATAACTGTTGTGGAGGAGAACGGTAAATCTGTAGTTCCCAAATCGAATGGAAAAAAGTTAAAGTCTAGATTGATGCCTGCGCATCGATTACAGGTTGATTTGGAATGTAAAGGGGCCTCACACGCTATTGTTATTCAAGAAAGCGCTGTGAGGAAGCCGAAATTTAAATGCGGCCGGAGAAAAAGGTTCGAACTAAAACACATCAGCCTGTATGGTCTTGACAAAAGGGTTAACTACCTGTGTAGCATTAAAGAATTGGGCGGAAATTTCCATGATGGACTAGGTTGGGGACACGGAGTTAAGAGAATAACCCTCGTGGAAAGGAAAGGCGGGAGAGTACCTCGCCAAATTACTCAAGTTTCCCACGGGGGGACTCCCCGGGAAAGAGGCGATGGTCAATAGAAGTTGTCATTTTTAAACAGCGACGCCGGTTGTATGGGTTTGCGCCCAAAGCCTGTGAATAATAAAGACAACCCCTTTGGAGACCTGCCGGTGAAATAACACGACCGAAACGATTAGTATTTGTATAAACTTTTGTAGATGCACCTAAGCTAAGATCACACCTCCTTAGTGGTGTTGCTGAAGGAAATAAATAAAAATAGGTGGTTATTGAGCTGAAGTTTGATGCTACCAGACTTTAGTACGGTACGTGATGTTAAGATATTAAAGAAAGGGGCACTGTAATTGTTACCTGTTTAGATACTGACTGGAATGTAGTACTCTGTGAAGAGAAAAGCTTGTGTAGTATGTTAGAGTCCAAAAAAAAATCCTGTACCAACTTGTTTTTAACCGCTGGTAAAAAACTTTTAAGAGGGGAGGTGTCATGACCTCAGCCCCCTCCTTTGTGAGAATCGCAAGAGAGAGAGCCTTACGGTTTGGAATGTGGGCTGGCCGCTCAGCAAGACAAAAGCCTTGGACATAGCCATTGTCTTGGGAGACACCTTTGTGGAATAAGGAATTGGACTACGTGCAAACCCTAAGGGCAATGTGAGATGGGTGATGGGGGAAAGATTGCCTCACCCCCACCCTGATTGACATCTACAACCCTGCCAGTCCAGATAAAAGGTGGGCTGCCGAGGCGGGGCCTCAGACGCACCAAGGAGACACACGAAGAAGACACGATAGTGCTTCCCGTCGGAGCGGGAAGCCACGTGCGTTAGATTCCGGATCGGGAGTCTGTGGCTGGACCCAAAAGGAAAAACCGCTTTAACTAACAGCAGGGATTTGCCTCGCAAGGACGACGGGCAAGTGTTCCTTTTCTCTCTCTCCAACACGTGAAATGTCAGCGGTTCCCAAAACGGTGAAGTCTGCAGACTTTGAGTGACTCTTATACCCAATTGGACTCAGTATCCCCTAGACAACGATAGAGCTCATTTTTGATTGATTATTACTACACCTGTGCTTTAGATTGAGTTTTGACAATGTATATGATCTGAATGTTTTGTATTAACCATACGTTTGTGCCCCTTTATAAATAAAACGTTTGAAAATAGTAGCATCAGGCTTCAGCGGACCTATCTATCTTTGCTGGTAAGTCACCCGGTTACTGGGGAACGTAACACCATACTCAAGTCAGAAAAAGTCCTGTGGCAATCTAGTATATGTCAACAGATAATTAGCAAATAAACTATTTTGCAGCACCACATTTAACAGTTTAAGGCTAGTAAGGGATGGCTGGCTAGCTATGTAAAGCGCTACAGCCTCAAGAACATAAAGATCATGGGAGAATCAGCTTCGGCTAATGCCGAGGCCGCAGCAGTGTTCCCAGACAAGCTCAAGAAACTCATAGAAGAGAAAGGTAACCTTGAAAGATTTGTTTGATGATGCAAAGACACAGCTTCCTACAACGTTTCAAACTAAAGCATCTGCAATTCTGAAATCTCGACACTCAATGCTTGAAGATCCTCAGCCCTCAACCTCCACAGTTCCTGACTTTAGTATTGAGCCTCCTCCAAAGCATCCTTATTCCCTAAACAAGACAGTGTAACAACTACTGTACAGATATTACAAGTTTTACTCATCGTCTGATCGTTGTTGGCCTCACGTCTCGTTCGTTTGCTTCTTGTGTTGTGAGCGAGAGGAACATTAGGGAATATTGACAAGAAAAACTGTAATGCTCCCCTCGCTCACAACACAAGCAGTGAACGAACGAGAGGTGAGGCAAACAATGATCAAACGAGTAAAACTTCTAATCTCTAGATCACAGAATTTATAACACCTAATACAATGGAAATGCTATGTAAATAGTTGTTACACTGTCTTGTTCAGGGAATATTGACAACAAAAAAACTGTAAACAGAAACCTAAACAGATGGACAGAATATATAAAAGAACTTTTTGAAGACCAAAGCGGAGAAAAACCGAACATAAAGAAGACTCTTGAAGGTCCTAACATTCTAAAATCAGAAATTCGAACAGCCATTAAAAAAAAAACATAATAGAGCAACTGGTCCAGACAACATTGCTGTTGAAATGATACTGGCCTTAGAAGATTTTGGAATAGAGAAAATAACAGAAATAGCAAATAAAATCTATGATCATGGCAAGATACCTGACAATTTAAGTAAATCGGTCTCATCACACTTCCAAAAAAAGAGGGAGCAACCGAATTTGAGTTACATCGTACTATAAGCCTGATGAGCCACGTGGCAAAAATTAATCTCAGAGTAATCATGATGAGAGCAAGACACTGTATAAAACCAGAAATCAGTAAAGAACAATGCGGCTTTGTGGAAAACACTGGAACCAGAAATGCAATTTTCATGCTACGGATGATCTGTGAATGAGCCACCCAGGTACAAAAAGACATCTATGTTTCATCAACTATACAAAAGCTTTTGACACTGTCAGACATGAAGATCTCCTGGAAATGCTTCAAGATCTTGACATAGATGGGAAAGATATACATTTCTTAAGAAACTAATACTGGGACCAGACAGCATCCATCAGAATAGAAGTGAGTGAATATGTGAATATCATGAGAGGAGTCAGGCAAGGTTGTGTCTTTTCACCTGACTTTCACCTGACTCAACCAGCATAGTGAAAAGATCTTGAGAAGTATCAAAGACATCAAAGGGCTCACAATTGGAGGCCATAATATAAATAACATCAGATATGCTGATGACATCATACTAATAGCTGACTCAGAAACAAAACTTCAAGAACTACTCACTATAGTGGCAGTAGAAAGTAATCACAGAGGTCTCTCGATCAACATCAAGAAGACAGAAAGCATGGTCATCGCCAGAAAGATAAACATCCCACAATGTGTGATCAGGATCAGAAATACAAACATCAAACAAGTCAACAAATTCAGATATCTTAGCAGCCAAATAATAAGTGATGGCAGGTGCATCACAGATATCAAATACAGAATAGCAATGGCGAAAGAAGCTTTCCAGAAAACGAAGACCATATTAGCAGACAGAAAGACGAGCATGTACACTAAAAACAGAATACTGCAGTGCTACATTTATTCTATCCTGACTTATGGAAGTGAATGCTGGACCATTTCCCCAGCAATGGAAAAGAGACTAGAAGCAGCTGAATTGTGATTCTACAGGAGAATGTTAAAAATATCATGGACCACACACACGTGTCAAATAAAGAAGTTCTCAGAAGAGCCCAAGCAGTTAGATGACTCACACCAACAACAGAAAGACAACTCAGATTCCTAGGACACATCATGCGGAAAGATGAACTAGAAAAACTCATACTCTCTGGAAAGATCGAGAGGAGCAAACCTGGAGGAAGACCTTGGCTTATGTACATCAAAAGCCTAGCCAGGTGGCTACACATAGAGGAAATTGAAGTCATCCAAAGAACAAGGGATAGATCTGTATGGAAAACCATGGTCACCAACATCTGCATTGGATATGGTACCTAGGCAGATAGACATGTTGCACTTCAAGTTTTTATTTTTAATTTATTGAGATTCAGAGCGGAGCAGTCCTTTCCAGCCCTTTAAGCCAGATACTTGAAGCATGGTGTCAACCTGCTGCATGCAATTTTGTGCTCTGGAGTTGCAAGAAAATGTTTAAACAATACTCCTGAATGCCTTCCACGCAAATTTCTCCACTCCCACTGGAAGTTCTTTGTATTGCCTATCATTGATAAGCTGTTTGATTTGTGGACCAACAAAAATGCCTTCCTTAATCTTGGCATCAATTATTCTGGGAAACATCTGCCTCAAATATCGAAATCCTTCACGGAAAATTTTGTGCTTGATGACAGCAGATTCCATTCTTGCAGTCATTCTAGTAATTCTGCTTTTGCCTCTGATAAACCCTAGTCTCTGACCAGGTCATTTAACTTATTGAATTATCAGATGAGGCTCGCTCAACATAAAGGGTTCAAAATCCCTATCAGTGGCATTTTCCTTTTCTAGCTCGTACATCTTCATCTGTCTCCTCTAGATTCCATATCCTGTTTATTTATAGTCTGTCATCCACCCAGCCTAAGCGTGCCTAGGCATGCCTGGACAAGATAGAAAACTTTGTGGGCAATATCTTGACTCAAATTATGAAATGGAATAACAAATTAGGTAACTTCCAAACAATGGTGTGTGACAGGGAAATTTCATGGTGATTTTCATGATCAGCAGCCCAAAATCCTGAAGATACACCCAAAAGTATTCAGGAAGCAAAATCTTTGATGTCCAAGTGTAATCCAGTCATTGCGTTGAATACCATTATATTTAACTTGCAGTAGTCCCATTCTTTTTCTGCATAATCACTAAACTCAAATCACAAGCACTGGAAATAGCTCCATTGAAGGAGCAATGTATCAAAATATATATATCTATCAATAACACTTAAGTCAAGAAAATCATAATTCTTGACAGAAATACTTCTATTTATCTTGCAAAATTCAATTAAGTAATTTGTCTTCCATTCTGTTTAAACAGCCTTTTTGCCCAGACTGTCATGAAATGTCATCACCATCACCAACATCTACCTTCAATCAAAAAAAATGTGGGTCTTGAAATACAAAAGTGCCACATTCTTACTCTGCACCTGCGATACTGGGGTGAAGGGACGTTGGGGGTGAGGGAGGGGAACACAGCTGTGTAATAGGGGCTGGTTAGTAGACTTAGTTTTGTAAACCAACTACAAACAAGAGAAAACCTGCAGATGCTGAAAATCCAAACAACACACACAAAATGCTGGAGGAACTCAGCAGGCCAGGCAGCATAGATAGAAAAGAGTACAGTTGACGTTTCAGGCAGAGACCCTTCAGCAGGACCTCTGAGATATCCAATCCAAGCATTTTGTGTGTTGCCTTAACTTTGTTAAGACCTACATGCTTCAGTGACTATGTCAAATGTGCAAAAGAGTATGGAGTAAACAAGTAAAGCATCTATGGAGACAAAGGTGTGGTTGACATCAGGACTGAGAGTGCAGAGGGAAGATAGCCAGTGTAAAGAGGGAGCGTGACAGAGCCTAGAAGGTGGATCAATTTTCCCCTTAATTCCATCTATCACCCGATAGCCTTTGTCATTAAACTCTTTTTCTTTCAACCCATCCTTTCCCATCTGCCTCATCATCCCTCCTTTATCTGGTTTCAGTAATCAATTCCAGCCTTTATCTCCACCCTCCCCTGTCTGGATCCATCTGCCTCATTTTACTTTGCTTCTCTACTTCCACTAGTAGTCATCGTTTCTCAACTCTTCCCCAGTCCCTCCTGGCACCATCTGTCCATTAGATCACATTTCATCTGATTCTATCTATCACCCACTAGCCCCAGTCTCACACCTCCATCTCACCTCTGTCCTAGTCATCTTCCTTCTACATTCTCAATAGTTTGCAGTCTCAGGCTGAAATGTTGACTATCCACCCCTCTGCCTTCACCGATGCAGCCTGGCCTGCAGAGTTCCTCCAGCAGTTTATTTTACCAAGTTGATATTTGTTCAGCCTTCAAGAATATGCAATGCAGATCTCTGTATGGAGATGTTAGTAACAATAGTTCTTGAAGCAGAGGTGGTTTCGGTGGAAAATTCCTGCTTTCTTACACTAATTCCACTTTAGTGGAAATTTTGTTGGAGGCAAATAGCAATATTATTGTGAGAAAGACTAAGAAAAACAGGGTTAAAGATGCAATCTTGACCAAGACTGGTCAGTTCTGAGAATGCATCTGTTGTAGGTGGGAGGAGCTAAGATGGCACCACAGGGTGACTTCTTCGAGCTCACTTGCAAAACCGTTTAAATTCTTCTCTTTAATATAACTTCTTTCCTTAGATGCTGCCTTGCCTGCTGAGTTCCTCCAGCATTTTGTTAACAGTAAAGTCTTTTTGAAGGGATTTTCAGAGTTTCTCTGTGGGCTCAATCATGACCAGTGTCTGGTGACCTTGATACCCCTGCATGTCTGGAAGAGGTTCTAAGCCTCCTAACAGCTGAAGACTGAGTGGCTAGGAATTCACAAGAGGTACTGCTTAGTGCTGACTACTGAAAAGCATGCAATCTTAAGCTTGATTTATTAGTAGAAAATCAAATAAAGAAATCTGAGTTTCTTTTAGTTGAATTAGGTCTGTAGCTAGGAGTTACATTATATGATTTGAATTTCTAATTACTTTGTTCTTTTTCTTAAAAGTTAAATAGTTACTGAAACTACTTGTGTCAGTTACTTTTATTGCTGACTTGGCTATTCAGGAGCAATCAAAAAAGGAACCCAAGCTCTGTTTTGCGATAGCATCTTTTACCAAACCTTTCTGTCAAATACACAATCCAGAAGATAGACAGTGGTACTACTCCCAATGCAACTACTTTGAGGACAGCATGCAGTGGTGCTGAAAATGGAAATGAGTATTAGTAAATTGGTTTATTATTGTCACGTGTACCGAAAAACACTGAGAATGCCATGCATTCAGATAAATCCTCTAGATGTTATCAAAGCAGTTCTAGTTTCTCTTCACAACTCCTACTTTCGTTATATTTCGGGCAGAAATATAACTGTGGCCGTATGGCCTGACAAGAACTAACCGAGCCCTCGGTTACAACAGCTACCCGGGAGAACACAATGCTGACATAACAGTGGAAGTACATACTTTTGTACAAGTGAAATAAAAAAAATCAGAGAAGTTGTCGGTGCAAGAAAGAGTTTAGCAACTTTGACCGTAAAGCAAATAAGCGGTTACCTTAGATCGGAAGAAAGTAATAATAAGGAAGCACCTCCCAGTACGCCGAAAATGGCGGCGGCCCAGGTTCGGAGCGCGGACCTCGCCTTTCTGTTGTCGTGCCCCTCCCCGATACACTGGGTAACTCCCGGAGGGGTTGGACACCAAGCCAAGCGGATCCGGGTTTCCGTCCCCGGGAACGCGTAGCTGTTCAGGGAGATGCAATCACTCAAGCTCCGCGACTCTCAATCACCTCCGACACGGACCCTCACTCCTCCCCGCCCCTCACCTCAGTTCAACTTTCCGCCTCGGTCCGCCCACCCTTTGGAGTTGCCGTCGCTTCGTATTTAGCGCCCTCCACCTGCTGGCATCAGCGCTACCGGGTCAAGCAGTAACCGCTTCCAGGGCACGTCACAATGGCGACCAGTCCTGGTCCCTGGGCGAAGACCAGAAAAACACTGCATTATCAACCTGATAACGGCCATTGACTTGAAGGCCAGGTTAGGCACAGAAAAGGTGAAGATTCAGTATATTTAGTGCTGAGTTGAGGCAGCCCAACAAAATATAATTAAATGATCGGACAAGCATAGAAACCCATCATAAACATAAGCTTCAAAATTGCCATTCTGCCACTGAAAGTGAAACCAAAAAAAAGGAGCAGATTACTAATATTCAGGGGAGTATATGGTGACATATACCTACAATATTAATAAATTTCCTTTGAACTTTGAAGACTAAAGACAAAGATTTTTTGGGAAATGGAAATTTGCATTTTAATTAATGTTTTGGGCTACAGACGCTGTAATCTGCTTGATACATGTCTGGAAACAGGATTGCGCAAAGAGCTTTTATCTTTCAGGTTTATGGAGTCTAATTTTGATCTTAACCTGAAGTAGAGTGCAATAGAGAACATTTATGAAGAAAATCACACCAATGGAGAAATATTGCTTTTGTTCCTACTCCACGTTCGAGCTACTGAACTTTTTCTGGGCTCAGGCAGACACCTGATAAAGCCATTTACACCTGAGTCAGTATAAATTGGACTTGAGATTCACATTACCATTCTGAATGCTTCTCCACTTTGTGTGCCAGGGGTCAGTGGGGACGATGTTTTCTCCTCTGCTCATCTTATAAACTCTTCCCACAGCGGAGTACCTGTTTTGGGGGTCCGGTGTTGAGCCTGAGAATTATAAGGTCTGCTCAACATAGGAAGTAAGGACTCAATGATGGGAGTGTTGGCCCAGAAGAGGAAACTGATTTCATTCACTTATCCTTTAGTGAATTAGATAATTTTTTTAGAGTGAACTTTGGTAACAGTTCTAATGCCTTGAGTGCCTGCTGCTGGTAGATTTGCACCATGATGACATGCAACTCACGTTAATAATCATTGAGTCTATAAACTGTGCTAATTTCCATTAGAAACCCACTGTCAGTATGTTTGGATGTGGCCCAAGTGTGGAGAGAGAGACACTGAAGTGGGTCGATAGTTCACAGACTTTAATACAAACAGGATTTTAAGGGAAAAGAAAATAAATACTAGGCCAAACGGGGCCTTTAACAAATGGAAAACTAGATGTCAACATCATGGCTGAAAGAAATATCTAAATATAAAACGAATACTGCTAGTCTTCTGCATCAGTAGACTCGACAGTCCCATTTCTCAGGTGAGGCTGAATGTAAGCAGGCAGCAAAATGTTGCTGTACTTTGCTCAAGCCTCCACAAGCGCTACAACGAAAAGAAGAGAGTTAAATACCGCCATAATGAAATAGTAATTAGCTAACACGTGCATATTCACAAGTGCAATTGCGGAAACTGCTGCTTGCTGGGGCAAGTAGATCCTCAGCTGTCCATGGTGGTGACAAGTCCCCCTCCCTAGGCACAGTCCCTGACGTGACACAGACCTGTTCCCACTGGAAATCCTGGAGGAGCAACTTGTCCAGGATGTCCTTTACCTGATCCAAGAATGTTCTTAAGGACTATACCCTTCCCAATCCACAAGGGACTGGACCTTATCACATACCCAGCAAGATGGCAGGAGGTGCCGCACAGTATAGACTATGGAACCATTTACCAAGCAGGGAAGAGGGGAAGATGGGGTGACTGGGACCAGGGGCGAGGTAATAACCAGCTTAAGCTGGGAAACATACTGGGACAATCTTCATCGATGCTAGTAGATGCAATCTATACAAGACCTTGTTGACCGATGTTTCCACTACAAATGGCCCCATGCAGCATGGAGCCAATTTACGGCTCTCGACTTTCAGGGGAAGATCCCTTGATGCCAACCAGACCTCCTCTTCTGGTTTGGAAGGGCTCACCTGTCGACGGAGCCGATCAGCCTGCCGGGCATGTTGTTTCTGGGCACACAGCAGAGAAGCCCTGGCTGGTCTCCGGGTGTGCTTGTAGCACCAGATCAGCTGTTCAGCCGTAGGAACTCCTACGTCAATCTCCCGGTCAGGGAAGAGCGGCGGCTAGAATCCTTCCTGGCATTCAAGGGGGGACAGATCCATGGAGGACTACTGGAGGTTACTGTGAGCAATCTCTACCCAAACCAATGTGGGGTTGGAAGAGGTAAGGTAGTGCTGGGTTGTCTCCAACTAGGGGTGGAAACCAGAAGAGATACTGGCTGAGGCTCCTGTAAGAGAGCAGAAAGACTTCCAGAAACGGGAACAGAACTGTGGTCCACGATCAGACAGTATGGTTTGAGGGAGCCTGAACACATGTTGAACCATGAGCATGGTATGGGCTTAAGGAGGGCAATGAAGAGGGCAGCCTTGGAAAATTAATCTATAACAACCAAAATCCACTGAAAGGGGCAATGGGGACAGGCAGCATACATAGCAGACCCTTAGGATGCTGGTGTCTTGATCTGTGCATAGGTGGGACAGCCAGATAAAAAGTCATTGACATCCTGGGACATAGATGGCCACCAAAATTGTCTCTATTAACTTCTGGATCCATTAACATCCCAGAAGTCCAGCCAGATGGGAAGAGTGACCCCATTCCAACACTTTGAAGCGCATTGCAGCAGGGACAAACAGTCGGTTCGGAGGTCCCCCATCAGGGCCTGGGTCCGACTGTTGAGCAGCCCTCACCTCCATCTCTATTCCCAGATCACCGGAGCATCAATGCATGAGTGAAGAAGGATGGGCTTTGGATTGGCATTGTCCTCAGATCCATCAAACTGCTAGGAAAGAGTGTCGGCCTTGGCATTCTTGCTGCTGGAACGATAGGTGAGGATGAAATTAAACTGGGTGAAGAAGAGAGCCCAATGAGCTTGATGAGAATTCAGTCTCATTGCCTCCTGAATGTAGGAAAGGTTCTTGTGATCTGTCCAAACCAGGAAAAGATGCTCTGTCCCCTCCAGCCTGAGTCACTATTCCTCCAGGGCCCTGAAGTTCCTGGTTCCCAACTTCATAATTACTCTCAGCTAGAGTCAAGCAGCAGGAAAGAGAGGCACAAGGATGCAGTTGGCTATCCACAGATGAATGCTGAGAGAGGACAGCTCCAATACCAACACCAGGTGCATCCACCTCGACTATGAATGGTCGTGATGGGCTTGGGTGTTGCAGCACCGGAGCAGTAGTGAAATGTCACCTTAACTCCAAAAATGCTTGGTTGGCATCGTCCAATGGAATCCTGCAGAGGTCTTCCTGCTGAGTGCAATAACTAGAGCCGCGATAAAGCCAAAATTGGCGACAAAAGTTTGCAAACCACATGAAGCGCCATACCTGTTTGACTGTCGATGGTTTGGGCCATTCTTCAACTGTCTGAACATTACAAGGGTCCATTTGAACACTGGATGGGGTAAGTACAGTATATAGCCCAAAAAATGACACCTGGTCTTTACAGAGCTCACATTTCTTGGGCTTGAGGTACATGTTATTTTCATGGAGCTATCTGAGAACCCTCTGGACATGCTGGACGTGTTCATGATGAGAGTGGGAATTGATAAGGATGTGGTCTAAATACACAAAAACAAACTGGTTCAACATGCATGTTGTTAACTAAGGACTGGAAAACAGTAGGGGCATTGACCAGACCAAAGCACAGCACAAGGTACTTTGGAGGTGTTGAAAGCTGTCTTCCACTCATCCCCTTATCTCATACAAACCAGATTATAAGCATTGTGCAGATCAATTTTGGAAAAAATGGCTGCTCCCTGAAGATGTTCAAATACAGACCCCAGCAAGGGAAGAGGGTAGTGTTTCTTCACAGTAATGTTGTTCAGGGGCCGATAATCGGTGCAAGGACAGAGCTTCCCATCTACTTTGCTCACAAAAAGAAGCCCGCTCCTGCCGGCAAGGTTGATGGATGGATAAACCTCATGGCCAATGCCTCTTTGATGTATTCTTCCATGGCCACTGTTTCAGGATGAGAGAGGGAAAAGAGCCAGCCCCAGGGAGGGCTAGTGCCAGGCAGGATGTCTGTGGCATAGTTGTATGGCCGGTGTGGGAGCAGGGAGGTGGCCTTTCTTTTACTGAAAACCTCAAGGAGATCCGCATATTCAGTCGGAATCCCAGACAGGTCCACATCCTTAGCTGACACGGGGGGAGGGGTGGGGGGGAGATTCATGGAATAGAGCTTGAGCTAGACCCAGACAGGTAGACAGGCATGCTGGTCCCCATTCTTGGAGTGCTTTAAGAGACCAGTCAGTCGTGGGTTATATTGAGATTACAGGGGAGAAGAGACCAAACACCCCTGACAGTTAAGTCGAATCAACCAGATAGAAGGAGAGTTCTTCAATATGGTTGCTTTCAAGCACAACTTTGAGGGGTTCTGTGCTAAAATGGATCTGACCAGTGCCTGGAGATCAACTATCCAGGGCCTTGATGTTGATCTTTTCTCTTACGTCCTGAATCAGAACTCCCCAACTTTGAGCTAGAGAGATGTCCATGAGATTCCCAGCTGCACTGAAGTTGATAAATGCTTTAAGTTCATGGGTTCGAGACCCCCACGACAAGGAAGCTGCGAGCATAACACAACTAGGGAAGCTGATTGCAGAGAGAACTGACACATCAGGATTTCCCTCCCTGCTGAAGGGTATCCTCTATAACTGGATGCTTGGCACATGCCACCAGAAATGTCCTAGATCACCGCAACAGAGGCAGGGACCTGTTCTCTTGCGCCACTCTCATTCTTCCTGAGACAGGGTGCAGGGTGATGAGGGAAGGGGCGAGGAAAGATAGTAGTCAGATAGTGTGTAGGAAGCTTCAGGCATTCTTACCCTGCACCACTTAGTTACCCAGTGGTCAACTCAGATCATCCATACTATCCTGCTCTTCACAGACAGCGATCTCATGCTAGACCCCTGAATTCAGTCCACACTAAAAGGCAGTGATGAGCGATCTCTCATTCCATCCCGACTCTACTGCAAGTGTGCGGAATTTGACTGCGTAGGTCCTCACCGTCCCTCTGCCTTGGTGCAAGTCCAGGAGTCAGTGGACAGCCTCCTGAACCCATACTGGAAGGTTAAAAACCCTCCTTAACTCTGCAATGAAATGTCAGAATGACTGGACTGTGGGGTATCCTTGCTCCCATAAAGCATTGAACAGGCTGAGTGAAGAGATTGACCGTGTACGTCAGTTTTCGTGCATCATGATCAAGACAACCAGGCTGGGCTTGGAATATCAGATCGTGTTGGGTAACAATATTTCTGCAGCCACCGGGATCACCAGAGTATCTGCTTGGTGGTGGAATATTCGGTTTCTTGTATGGCCCTGGGAGTTTGTGGTGGCCCGAACACAGGAGTCTGCGAGAGTGGGAGCATTAGGGGCAGGGGTTGTTGGGGCAGCAGTAAAGGAGGACCCACAAGATGCTGGGGGTGGGCTGAATTGCATTGGCGAGAATGCTAATGGCTGTCAGCTAACACTGGCAGTCTGCAGCAAGTTCGTAATTGGTGGCTGTGAGAGTGGAAATCACAGCCATCTCCTTTATTACCCAAATTCCTTCTCTCAGCCACTTTCCCTCCAGCCAGAACAGAAGGAAAAAGTTTCTCAGATCCTTGTTCTCCTTCCACTCTACCAGATTCCCTATGTAGATCAACTTCTGTACAATCCTCCACCAGCAGCAGGATTCCACCACCAGATACTGTCCTTTCAATAATCTAAAAGGGCCAATCCTTTGGGATACTGGCAATTCCATCTCCTCTAATCACTTTTCTTTTCAAACAGTTGCTTCAGGAATTACGAAGTGATTATAAGCCTGATTCTGATTTTGGAGTGACAGTAGGCAGCACCAGCTGAAGAGCTAACACAGGCAAAAAGTGCTGGACTCTACACTGAATTAGTATAAATGGCTAAACAGAGCTTTGGACTTTTTTTTTAAGGTAGTGTTGAGTAAAATCTCACATTGGCTGAGCTAAACATTCCTCTGTGTTGGGTAAGTGTACTAGAATGGAGGATGGCCCTTAACAAAGAAAAGAAATTGAAGGTTAAGAACCTAAAAATGTTTAGTCTGTGGATTGGATCATAGACGAGAACGATGGGTCAAATATTGAAGGCAATTGAGAAAGGCTTTCTGCATCTGGCCCAAGAAAGTGCACTGTGAGGTAATTTTGGATAATGGGAGCCACCAGTCCCTCCCAAGCATCCCAAATAGGTGATGCTTGATGCGTTTATTGGTTACTGTAAATTACTCCTCGTGTGGATGGGTGGGGGGTGAGGAGTATTCATAGACACACAGGATAGAGAATTGTTTACTTGGAAATATGGGAGAATGGGGGTTGATCGGCTTGCACTGAGAGCTAGCCTAAGTCTCAGTCGTCGGAATGGCCTACAATATTGTGAGAAAATATGAAATATTAACCTGAATAATAAGTATCGAGGACAATAATGAAAGAGCAGCAACATAGAATGACCTTGAAGCTGACAGGCAGTGGAAAATGAAAGATTGAGGTGTTTTTTTGAAGGGGTGAGAGATGTCAGTTTTTTATATGTGATGACTATGGAAATTTAATGAGTAATAAATGTGTCTGGGTTTTAGTATGTCTCATAAATCCTTTCTCTCATACAAATATGTGGACTCCCTTGATCCAACTAAAACATTAACACATCTCAGGTTTTCAACTCTAATTTCTGCATTACTACTTAAAATGGAAATTTTGTATTCCACTTAGTGTTTAATCCCGGAAACATCCGCATGAAATCAAATTGTCTTATCTTAATCCAGTTTGTGAGATATTGCTGTATTGTACTATTGTCATAGACTATTGTACTTTTCCCTCAAATAAGTACTTCAGTGATGTTAAAGCACCCTATAATCCATGAAGATCATGCAAGTTTTACTTTATCTAATTGAAAATTATCCTTTACTCAACTATTATAAGCCTCTTACAGTTCAAACTGAACAAAACGCAATCTATTTTATCTCACAGGTCCTTAAAAGATGGTTGGTGATGCTTAAGTAACCTTACTGTAAATCTGTTGCTTATAGATGCCAATTCAAAGTTCACAATGAATGCTGATGAGAGAAAGAAAACACAAATATTTTAACAATAAGGGAACTATCAGGGCAGTAACCTAGAATAAAACATTGATAAAAGTACAATCCAGATGGGAACAACAGTTCAACTGTCTATGTAACCAAACTAGTCCATGCATTATTTAACAAATATGGGTTCACAAATCTATTTACCACCCTTTGTTCACTTTCTCTCAATACTTTGTTCTTAACTTCTCAGAGTCTTTTCTAAATGAAAATCTGTTCAAACTAGTGTTGAAAATTTTGAATAATGTGGTCCCCATAGTTGTTTGGAAAAGTAAAGTCCATATTTCTTCTGAGCAGCCTAGTTCTAATGGTTTTATGTTCCTATTCTGGATTCCTCCACTAAATAAATTGCTTTCTTTGTATTTAACCTAGTAAGTCCCATTATCATTTTATATACCTCCTAAACAGCTCTCTCAAAACTACTAAACTCGGAAATATATACAGTGGATTCTGGTTAATTGCTTCTTTGGTTAATCAGGATAACTTACTTGGGGCAACTCTTAAAAGACCAAAAGCTAATCGAGAAAATATCTGGGAATCACTTTGTTTATTTGGGACACTATACCGCTTAATTGAGGTCCAAGAAGAGAAAGAAGGAACACGAGTCATAGAACAATACAGTATAGAAACAGGCCATTTGGCCCGTCAAGTATGTGCCGAACCATTAATATGTCTAGTCCCATCAAACTGTATTTGGAACATAGCCCACCATATCCCTCTCATCTATGTACTTATCTAAATCTCTTGTAAATGTTGAAGTCGACCCCGCATCCACTATTTGTGTTGGCAACTCTGTCCACATTCTCACCACCTTCTGTTTGAAGACATTTCCCTTCATGTTCCCCTTAAACATTTCACCTTTTGTCCTTAACCCATGACCTCTAGTTGTGGTCTCACCCAAACCTGGTGAAAAAAACCTGCTTGCATTTATGCTATCTCTTCCCCCTCATAATTTTGTATACTTCTATGACATCTCCCCACAATATTCAACGCTCTAGGAATAAAGTCCTAACCTATTCAACCTTTCCCTATAACTCAGGTCCTCAAGTCCCAGCAACATCCTAGTAATTTTTTTCTGCACTCTTTCAATCTTATTTATATCTTTCCTGAAGGTAGGTGACAAAAACTGTGCACAATAATCCACATTATTCCTCAACAATGTCTTACACAATTTCAACTCCTGTATTCAGTACATTGATTCATGAAGGCCAATGTGCCAAAAGCTTTCTTTAAGATCCTATCTACCTATGACACCACTTTCAAATATTATGGTCTGTATTTCCCAGATCCCTCTGTTCTACTGCACTCATTTGTTCTCTACCACTCCTGGTGTAAGACCTACTCTGGTTGGTCCTCCCAAAGGACAACACCTCACACTTGTCTGCATTAAATTCCATCTGCCCATTTCCCAGCTGCTCCAGATACCGCTGCAAGCTTTGATAGTCTTCCTCACTGTCCACCACAGCCCTAAACTTGGTGTCATCTGCAAATTTGCCAATCCAGTTTACTACATTATCATCCAGATAACTGATATACAGTAGATGACAAACAACAATGGACCCAGCATGGATCCTTGTGGCATACCACTAGTCACAGGCTTCCAGTCGGATAGGCGACCATCTCCAATCACTCTCTGACTTCTTTCATGAAGCCAATATCTCATCCAATTTACTGTCTCAACTTGAATGCCAAGTGTTTGAACAGTCTTAACTAAGCTCTCATTTGGGACTTTATCAAATGCCTTGTCCAAGTAGACAACATCCATTACCTTGCCTTCATCAACTTTCCTGATAACTTCCTAGAAAAGCTCTATAAGATTGATAGACATGACTTACATTGCACAAAACCATTTTGCCCATCACTATTCAGTCCCTGTCTATCCAAATACTTATAAATCTGGTCCCTTAGAATACCTTCCAATAACTTTCTCACTATTGACATCGGGTTCATCAGCCTATAATTTCCTGGCTTATTCTTGGAGCCTTTCTTAAACAACAGAGCAACATTAGCTATCCTCCAATCTTCCGGTGCTTTACTCATGGCTAAGGATTTTTTAAATGTCCTTGATAGGGCCTTTGCAATTTCTGCACTTGCCTCCTACAGGATCCGAGGAAACACCTTGTCGGGCCCTAAGGGTTATCCACCCCAATTTGCCTCAGGACAGCAAACACCTCCTCCTCTGTAATCTGTATGGGGTCCATGACCTTGCTGCTGAATTTCTATGCACCCTGTGTCCATCTCCTGAGTAAATACAGGTGCAAAAAATCCATTTAAGATCTCCCCCATCTCTTTTGGCTCCACACATAGATTATCACTTTGATCTTCCAGAGGACTAATTTGTTGCTTGCTATCCTTTTGTCCTGAATATATCTGGAGAAGTCCTTAGGATTCTCCTTCACCTTGTCTGCTAGAATAACCTCATGTCTTATTTTAGTCCTGATATCCTCCTTAAGTGTTCTCTTGCATTTCTTATCCTCAAGTATCTCATTTGTACCTACTATGCACTTCCTTCTTTTTCTTAACCATGACCTCAGTATCTCTTGAAAACCAAGGGTCTATTACTCTGTTGTCCTTGTCTTTATTCTGACAGGAACATACCAACTCTGCACTCTCAAAATTTCACGTTTGAAGGCCTCCCACTTACCAAGTACACCTTTGCCAGAAAACAACCTGTCCCAATCCACACTTGCCAAGTTCTTTCTGATACTATCAAAACTGGCCTTTCTAAAATGTAGAATCTCAACCTGAGGACCAGACCTATCCATTTCCATAAATGCTCTGAAACTAATGGCATTATGAGCACTAGATGCAAAGTTTTGTCACCTGCCCTGTCTCATTCCCTAATAGGAGATCTAGAATCACACTCTCTCGAGTTGGGACTTCTACATACTGATAAAGGAAACTTTCTTGAACACATTTGACAAACTCTGTCCCATCCAGCCCCTTTACAGTACAGGAGTCCTAGTCAATATGTGGAAAGTTAAAACCACCTACTATCACAACCTTATGTTGCTTGCAACAGTCTGCGATCTCTCTAGAAATTTGCTCCTTTAAACCCCGAGGGCAATTGGGTGGATAGTTAAAATATAATCCCATTAGTGTGGTAATACCATTGTTTTTCCTCAGTTATACCCATAACGTCTCACTAGACAAGCTCTCCAGTCTGTCCTTTCTGAGCACTGCCATGACATTCTCTCTGACTAGTAACGCCTCCTCTCTTCCTTTGATTGATCCCATTCTATCACGTCTAAAACAACGGGACCCCAGAACATTGAGCTGCCAGTTCTGCCCCTCCTGCAACCAAGCCTCACTAATGGCAACAATATCATATTTCCACATGCTGATCCATGCCCTAAGCTCATCCACCTTTCTTACAATACTCATTGCATTGAGATATATGCAGCTCAGAACATTAGTGCCACAATGCTCAACCTTTTGATTCCTGACCTTGCATGTAGGCTTAGTGACATCTTTCTCCAGAACCTGTTCTGCCTGTTTTATTATATTAGCACCAGTAACATGGCACTGTCTTACATAAACATGCACCCTGCACTTTATGTCCACCTGTCAATCTTCAGGTCATGCCACTCAGGGGCTTGTGATAATTTTATTTTGTGACTCTATGTGCTGGATCGTAACTATATGTGCTGTGTGTGATTATGTGTATTGTAATTTGCTCCTTGTCTCCAGAGGAACACTATTTTGTTTAGCTGTATACATGTGTATGGCTGAGTGACTATTGTTATGATCCCAGCCCCCTCCTTTGTGAGAATCGCAAGAGCCCTAGTGAAGCCCTAGTCAATGACCCAAGAGAAGAGAAAGATACGTGCGGTGTCCCTCGATTCACGGCAAGGCAAAAGCTGGCGACTGTGGTCATTGTCACGTGGAGACACCTTTGTGAATTGGGAACTGTACTACGTGTATACCCTCAGGGCAACGTGGGTGGAGAGATGGAGAGAGATTGCATCATCCCAACCTGATTGACATCTGAGACCCCGTGAGTTCAGATAAAAGAGGGGTTGTAAAGACGGCCCCCCCAGACGCACCAGAAGACACGCTAGAAATCCTGTGACAGCGTTTAATAGTGACAGCCGGTGGGGGGATTCGTGTGCGTCTTTTCCTTGCCTGGGATTGGCGACCTCACCACGGAAGAACGGCTTTAGCTACAGGAGAGGCCACAAGTGAGCGGCCATTCCCCAACGAGACTCCGACGGATCGAACTCATAAAGGTTGGAAAAACCCGCAGGGTAACTGTTTCATTCTATACCTATCTCTCTCTCTCTCCAACAAAGTGCACCACCGCGACACCCAAAAGACAGCAGCTGGTGGAACTGCGGTGACCTCGAGAGACTTTTTACATTGGACAATACATATTACCCCTAGACAACGATAGAGCTTATTTCTTATTGATTATTACTATACCTGCGCTTTAGATTGAGTATTGATGACGTATGTTATCTGAATGTTTGTATTAACCTTATTTTTGTGCCCCTTTATAAAAACTTCTAAAAAATAGTGCCATCAGACTTCAACGGACCTCTCTATCTTTGCTGGTAAGTGATCCAGTTATGGGATACGTAACACTATAAACTTGAACCTGATCTTGAACAAAGTCTATGTGAACAGATCTTTGGCAAATCTTTTTTCCTTTCAGTACAAAACAACCATATCCAGGTTTATCACTCCAGTGAACTGACTGACTCTTTCTTATTACAATAATGGAAATTTTTAATTTCCCCACAACTTAATTTATAATTGGTGAAGACCCTGAGATAATTTATTATTCACTGACAGTATCTATGAAAGAGCAGTATTTATTTCCCAGTATTTATCATAGTAGATCCTGAAATTTCTTGTATCGGCTTTAACTTCAAGACTCTTAACACAGAAACCCCAATGCATCCTTCACAGTGCCTCTGTTTCTTATCTGTTCTGACATGGGTCAGAGATTAGCTTGCCTCCGGACTTGCTGCAGTGACATTTGTATTTCTGTGACATCCGCATTGAACACGAGCAGAAATGGGCAGCAAGCAGACAAAACACTGTATTCTAGAGAAAGTGAAAGGAGCCACTCTTATTTTAATTGACTCATCCACACACGTAAGCTTAATTCTTGGAATTCTCTTTTGTTTCCAGGAACAGCTCTGCTGAGAGGGCATTCTGCTCCCACTTAAACTATAGTTTGAATACATAGTGGAGAAGTTGACAGAAATAAGTGAAGAAAAATAAACTAATAAAATATGAACAAGAGAAAATCTGCAGATGCTGGAAAGCCAAGCAACAAGCACAAAAAGTTGGAGGAACTCAGCAGGCCAGGCAAATCTATGTAAAAGAGTCAACGGTTTGGGCTGGTACTAGTAATGATAGTAGATTCTGAAATTGTTAATAAATTGTTGTTAGTAAATTCAGCAGAAAAATATAATAACAGAAAAAGAATCAAAAATGTTGAAAATGGAAATATCTAAAATTGTTAAAGGTATAATGTAAAAAGCCTATTAAAATATAACTGATCATAGTATTAAATGTCTTGAGGGCAATATTTCTGCTCAACTTATAAATATTATAATATTTTGATATCACCAATGAAATTTTCAATTGCTCTTTTTTTATGTACAGTATCCTATTGTTCCCACCTCCATGGATACATTTAGAAGGAGGAGGGCTGAAGGAGACACTTTCATTCGCTTCAAGACATGTTTCAATAGAACTGCCAAGGGAGGTTTGACTAAGACTGATCCAGTGAGATTATTCAGAAAGATGTGTTGAGAAAACTGCATCAAAACCAAAGAGGAACTCAAGGCAATTCAGATCATTTAGTTAATAGCAGTCAAAATCATGGCTTATAAAATAACAGGCTGATGATTTATGCAACACACCCAAAATGCTGAAGGAACTCAGCAGGTCAGACAATATCCATGAAGGGGAACACACAGTCAATGTTTCAGGCTGATATCCTTCATCAGGACTATTCATCATGAGCCCTGATGAAGGGTCTCAGTTTGAATGGGTGGCTGCTTTGCAGAATACCTTTGTTCCATCTGCAGGAGAAACCCTGAGCTTTGGCCCCCAAAATTTTAGTCCTTTTTTATTCTTTCTAACTCCAAATCAACTTTACCAGTTCTCCATCTCATCCTTAATCAAGCTAGTTTCCCACCTTCCTTAGCCTTTTAATGATGATTTATGTTCATTTTCAAACTTTTCTAGAGCCAAGAAACTTAATTCGTTGTCACGGTTGTTATGTGGGACAGGCAGCAGCCAATTTGTGCACAGCGAGCTCTGCAGAAGGCAGAGACCGAGAAGTTAATTTGTTTTAGTACTATGTGAGAACACATTAAAAAAGACAATGAAGAGAATTCCCCTGCACCTCTGAGATAGTGCTCTGGGAAATTTCAGATTACTTGAAAGTGCAGGAGAGGCATTCATTTAATGTCCTTTGTAAAAATGGCCGCTCCTCCTTCCTGAATGTTGACTAAATTATCAGCTTAGATTCTTGTGCTCAGGATTTGGAGTGACATCTGGACCAATAATCATCTGACTGAGTCACAGCAATGTCTGCAACTATCTCCTTGATATAATCCAGAGAATTTTATCCAATCCTGTATTTTTCAAGTCAATATTTCTTTATTCATTTAACTCTTTCATTTATTGGGATCAGAGGGAATGAAGAAATTCTTGGTGCCTGAATTTTAGAGTGATACATCAATTTGTCTGAATGGATCAACTTTCACAATTTCCACCACCTTTACTGAACTTCCCATCCTGATGTGGCCATTCTCTTCACAACTTGCTTACGTTTATTTATATTTACACCAATTAACTCACCCTCTCATGTCACTTTTCCATGCAACCATAAAAGTTGAAACACTTGCTCTTTTATTACATCCTATTTCACCATCCAAGGACCCAAGCAGTTCTTTCAGAGGAAACAATGATTCACTTGGACTTTTTCCAGTCTAATGTATTGAATGTGATGTCTTCTACATCACAGGAAACAAAAACTAGTTGGATGACAGCTTTACAGAATACTGCTGTTCAATGTGCAGGGGCAACTTTAATTCTGCATCCTACAGAGATCCAATGAGGTCCAAAGTAAGCTTCAGGAGTGGAGTGGATCACATCTTCTAATTGGACAGGCAGAAGCCTTCAGGACTGAATATTGAATTCAACAGTTTCACACAACTTCTTTCTGTTCCTCGGTTTGTTCTATCTAACCTGGCCAGTTCTGCTGTAAAGTTATCTATCCATAACATTAACTCTGATTTTGCCTACTCCACAAACACTGCCTGGCATTTCCAGCATCATCCTATTGTTTATAGAAACCCCAGCAACTTGTATTTCACTGCGTTTGCATGCCCCTTGCTTGTTTTCTCAATCCTTAAATGTCCTTAGCTTTGTACTCAGTGAAATCTTTTCAGCAGTGCTGTTCTTAGCCTAAGAAAAATATCTTCTTTGCCCTATACATCCCTCCTCACTACCCTCCAGTCTTAAAACTAACCAGTTTTTCTCTTTCTCGGTTCTGATGGAAGACCTTCAACCTGAAACATTAACTAGATTTCTCTTTCCACAGATATTATTTCACCTACTAAGTATTTCTAGCATTCTCTGGTTTTATTTCTGAAGTCATCTTAATTTAGAGCAGGGGTTCCCAGTCTTTTTTATGCCATGGACCCCTACCATTAACTGAGGGGTCCTGGACACCAGTTTGGGAACACCTGACTTGGACTTTCTTTCTCCACAGATGCTGCCCGATCTCCAAGGTATTTCCAGCACTGTTTTGGTAACTATGTTTTGCTTTTTAAAGTTCCAGCCTAGCGTTTTATTTATTATTAACTAGTCAGCTGTGAAAGTTTTGTATCAACTGGATAATCTAACCTGCCACTGACACTCCCTTTGTTTATCCTCCCCAAATGGTACTTTTTCTCTCCGTGGAATGCTGCCCTGTTGATAAGTTACAACAGGTTCTGTTTTCATTTCAGAATTCCAGTATATACAGATTTTTGAATATCAGTTGGGTTATTATTTTCTGCTTTTAGCACTGACTAATGCTTAAAAGCTATTGCAAGCAACACACACAAAATGCTGAGGACCTCAGCAGGCCAGGCAGCATCTATGGAAAAGAGTACAGCTGATGTTTCAGGCTGAGTCCCTTTGTCAGGACTGGAAAAATAAAAGATGAGGAGTCAGAGTAAGAAGGTGGGTGGAGGGGAGGAAGAAGGTGATAGGTGAAATTGGGAGGGGAGGGAAGGGTGAAGTAAAGAGCTGGGAAATTGATTAGTGAAAGAGATACAGGGCTGTAGAAGGGCGAGTCTGATAGGAGAGGACAGAAGACCATGAAAGAAAGAAAAGGGGGGAGGAGCAGCAGAGGGAGATAAGGTGAGAGAGGGAAATGGGAATGGGAAATGGTGACGGGGAGGAGGGGATTTACTGAAAGTTTGAGAAATTGATGTTCATGCCATCAGGTTGGAGTTTGCTCTGTCAGAATATAAGGTGTTGCTCCTCCAACCTGAGTGTGGCCTCATGACAGTAGAGGAGGGCATGGACTGACATGTCAAAATGAGAATGAGAAGTGGAATTAAAGCAACACACACAAAATGCTGGTGGAATGCAGCAGGCCAGGCAGCACTTATCCTAGTGGCCACACATTTTAATTCCACGTCCCATTCCCATTCTGATATGTCTATCCATGGCCTCCTCTACTGTCAAGATGAAGCCACACTCAGGTTGGAGGAACAACACCTTATATTCCATCTGGGTAGCCTCCAACCTCCCTGCCCATCACTTTTTGCCTGTTCTCCATCTCCCTCTGGTGCTCCCCTCCCCCTTTCTTTCTCCCTAGGCCTCCCGCCCATGATCCTTTCCCTTCTCCAGCTCTGTATCCCTTTTGCCAATCACCTTTCCAGCTCTTAGCTTCACCCCACCCCCTCCGGTCTTCTCCTATCATTTTGGATTTCCCCCTCCCCCCACTACTTTCAAATCTTTTACTATCCTTTCTTTCAGTTAGTCCTGACGAAGGGTCTCGGCCCGAAACGTCGACAGTACTTCTTCCTATAGATTCTGCCTGGCCTGCTGTGTTCCACCAGCATTTTGTGTGTGTTGCT
The DNA here is from genome assembly GCF_048418815.1 of Hemitrygon akajei. Taxonomy (NCBI): domain Eukaryota; kingdom Metazoa; phylum Chordata; class Chondrichthyes; order Myliobatiformes; family Dasyatidae; genus Hemitrygon; species Hemitrygon akajei. The sequence goes on along the minus strand of NC_133134.1, from coordinate 41,713,510 downwards.
TGAATTTCCAGCATCTGCAGATTTCCTCGTGTTTGCGTAGTGGAATTAAAATGGATGGCCATTGGGAGATCCAGCCTTTTCTGGTGGACAGAGCGTAGGTGCTCGGTGAAGTGGTCTCCCAATCTACTTTGGGTCTCACTGATAAACAGGAGGTCACACTGGGAGCACCGGACACAGTATATGACCCCAACAGACTCACAGGTACAGTGTCACCTCACCTGGAAGGACTGTTTGGGGCCCTGAATGGTAGTGAGGGAGGAGCTGTAACACTTGCTCCACTTGCAAGGATAAATGATAGGAGGGAGATCAGTGGAGAGGACAAATGGACAAGGACGACCCTGCGGAAAGCAGAAAGTTGGGGGGTGGGGGGGGGAGGGAAAGATGTGTTTGGTGGTGGGATCCCATTGGAAATGGTGGAAGTTCCAGAGAATTATGTGCTGGATGCGGAGGCTGGTGGGATGGTCAGTGAGGACAAGAAGAACCCTATCCCGGGTAGGGTGGCGGGAGGATGGGTGAGATCAGATGTGTGCGAAATGGAAGAGATGAAGTTGAGGGCAGTGTTGATGGTGGAGGAAGCAAAGTCCCTTTCTTTGAAGAAGGACATCTCATTTGTTCTGGAATGAAAAGCCTCATCCTAAGAGCAGATGTGGCGGAGATGGAAGAATTGAGTGAAGGGGATGGTATTTTTACAAGTAACAGGGTGGGAAGAGATATAGTCCAGGTAGCTGTGAGAGTCAGTGGGTTTATAATAGACATCAGTAGATAAGCTGCATCCAGAGAAAGAGACAGAGAAATCAAGAAAGGGGAGGGAGAAACTTCACCTCTCTCCCCGCCCCTCCCCAGTTTCGCCTATCTCCTTGTGTTTCTTCCTCCCCTCTCCCAGCTTCTTACTCTGACTCCTTATCTTTCTCCTCCAGTCCTGATGAAGGGTCTCAGCCCGAAACGTCGACTGTACTCTTTTCTATGGATGCCTGGCCTGCTGAGTTCCTCCAGCATTTTGTGAGTGTTACTTAGATTCCCAGCATCTGAAGGTTTTCTCTTTGTTTGTGATTGGACTGCAAAGCTATTTACTTATTTTTTTCAAAACAATTTATAAAATTTCAGACCTGATACCCAGTGTGTATAAAGCTTAAGAGTGTTATGCATATTGGTTGTTTGTCAGTCTTTGCTTTTGCATGTTGGTTGTTATTTGTTGTCAGTCTATGTTATGTATAGTTTTCATAACTTACTTTGTATGTTCCTGTAAATGCCTGCAAGAAAATGAATCTCAAGGAAGTACATGGTGACATACACCGACTTTGATAATAAGTTTACTTTGAACATTCATTCAACTGTATATGTCAAAGTAACAAAGGGATAAATGACACACTATACTGAATTTGCAGCAAAAGAGCTTTCATCAGCTCTGCCAATCTTGAACACTTAAATAAAATGCATAATTAGATTCATTTTATGTAGGTTTTATATTTTGTTCTTAAGTACCATTATGAAATGGCAAAATACAGTTCCTGCAATTGTGCTAATGACTACATTGTGGCTCTGATCTGTGCTTCACTTGGGTATAAGATGACTCACTTACTAATATGCTGTCCCCTGTCCCTCCCATTGGTTTTCGTGGCCAATCTATGACTGGAAATCCCTATGAGAGACCCATGACAGCGAACACACCTCCCTCAACTGTACAGCATGCATTAAGTGCTTTAATTGTTATTCAGAATTTAGAACATGATGTTTCCTTAGTAACAGTGAATTTTATGAGAAAATAGACATATGACATTTCATTAAAAAAAATAAATTTTGTGTTTTTCTGGAATACGAGATCGAGATCACTAAAGAAAATTTCTTGCAAGCAAGCCTTCCTTCAGAATATTACCCCATACTGAGGCTTTGATTAATACTGTTATTGTATGCTGTATTTCTCAGAAAAGGGCTACAGATAATTGGTATATGAACGTCTGCACCTTATTTTCTGCGTAACATAAAGTGTTTTATTTTACTTTATAATGATTGTTTGACTTCAAAAAGTAATGTGCTCAGAATGTCGTTCAACATTCCGTACGGGTAAACTCTAACACTACTGGCGACCCCCAATGATTGTTATCCTTGTTTGACATGCTCTTGGATCAATCCAATAATTGTGTTCCAACTAACTGAAGAAATGTATTTGATCCTTTATTAGCAACAGCAAGACAAACAATCTTGAAGTGATGTAATGAAGCATAATTAAATGAAATTAAGTAGTCAACTAAAGATATGACACCTCTTGGTCCCCAGTTCTAAACTAAACTGCCAAGAGCAAAGCCCAAATACGTACCTAAACACTACACTTTAACCACTCCCCCACCCACGTGACTGACTACCATAATAAACGCACAACACAGAATACAATGCAGATAGAAAACAGATGCATCAAATCTTCAATGTCAAACTTTTGTTTTACAAAGCCAGCAACACTTGGAGGGAGCTATCATGCAAAACAATATGTGTCAGAATTTTCTTTTCCCCACTTCTTCCCCAATCCAAGATCCATTTTTCAATTCTCTCCCTGCCTGACCACGATTCAAGAATTTGATCTCTCTCCAACACCTTGCCCGAACTTACCCAATCTTTAGCTGCAAGCACTATAGCCCAGAATAGGGGCATTCAAAGTTCAAAGTAAATATTGTCAAACTACAGTATATATATGTCACTGTATACAACTCCAAGATTCATTTTCTTGCAGACAATCACAGTAATTACAACAAACACAATAGAATCTGTGAAAGACCACTCTCAAAAACAACCAAAGTTACAAAAAAACTATGCATAAACAAAATAAAAGAGAAAAAAAGAAATAATAATCATATATTATTATGTTATATCTCAACAATGTTATATTACCACAATATGCAGGAAAACTTGAAACATTTGAAGAACTACACACAATAACATTAACAGCAGTGCACAGCAATGGCTCAAAAACAGAGACATTCATTAATAGAAACCCAAAACTGAGTAATGAAATGAGGACACCCAAATGGCAAAAGAGATTAAGAAACAAAATTGAAACCCTAAATACAGAAATAGCCCACCTAATGGAGTATTAAAAGGACAACCTGAGGAAGAAAGTTAAGAGAAAAGCTAAGGAAATATAAGGTCTATAACAAGTTACGATCAACCTAACATAGCATTGCAGACAACACACACAAAATGCTGAAGCCATGACATGAACATTGACTTCTCTAACTTCCATTAATGCCCCTCCTCCCCTTCTTTCCCCATCCCTGACATATTTAGTTGTTTGGTTTTTTTTTCTCTCTCTCTGCCCATCACCCTGCCTGTTCTCCATCTCCCTCTGGTGCTCCCCCCCCTTTCTTTCTCCCGAGGCCTCCCATCCCATGATCCTTTCCCTTCTCCAGCTCTGTATCACTTTCACCAATCACCTTTCCAGCTCTTAGCTTCATCCCACCCCCTCCGGTCTTCTCCTATCATTTAGCATTTCCCCCTCCCCCCACTACTTTCAAATCTCTTAGTATCTCTCCTTCCAGTTAGTCCCGACGAAGGGTCTCGGCCCGAAACATCGACAGTGCTTCTCCTTGTAGATGCTGCCTAGCCTGCTGTGTTCCACCAGCATTTTGTGTGTGTTGTTTGAATTTCCAGCATCTGCAGATTTCCTCGAGATAGCATTGTAGAATTTATTGCTGTGCCACAACAGAGACTAGGTGCATACAAAGACAGACGAAATAGATACATGAAATGCATCAGACAAAGTAAACAGAATTATCAGTTTGGGAACTATGAAAAAGTTTTATACAGATTTTGAAAGGAAGCAGGTTTGTGGGTTCGGTAAGTGAAACAGCAGATGCTGATTGCAGATAAGTACAACAACTGTTTATTCACAAGCAAGCAATGAAACACTTTGCTCACATGTAAGTCAAACAAGCACTCTTCCAAGTCACCCAATCTACTACAATCGATACACGTGTTAAATCCATCCATGATAAAACAAGATAAAACAAGCAATAAACAATGACTTAACTAGGTGTGCACCTGATGCATGAACCCCTCCCCTTATTAACTGCAACACACCTTCCAGTGCAGTCTGGAGAGAGCTCAGGGTCAAGAGAGCCACTCACACACGTGTGTTCATCTTTATACCTGAAGACCAGAAGCCGTATCGCAGCATGTGTCCTGGGACCAGAAACTGGTGCCTCATGTCATGGGAGCTAACCAATAGGAAGTCGGCTACATACCTGCAGCATGGACATTAATCAGTACGGTGGAAACAACTTTCAGAACAATTTCTGATCAGCAAATAAATTAAATTTCCATATTACAACGGGATAATAAATGAACATTGAAACTAAATTCCATGCACCAAAATGTCAGCAACCCTGGCACAGAATTACCACCAAGCACAATGATAACGAGCCTTTGGTCTAATATCTGGTCAAACAGGGTGACCCACAATCAAGAAGCAAACTGGATTGTGGAGGAAAAAGAATACATTCACACAGCTAAAGACATGATAACACCTGAAGTTACAATGGATATGTTAAAAACAGTTCTAAAGAATACCCACAATTGAAAAAGTACCAGCCAAAGTACCATGAGATAATATTCATAGTTACAGGGATAAGAAATGTACTTGCCTTCATCCGTACCTATTGGTCACAAAAATCCTGAAAAAGTGCCCAGATGTTTGAAAATAACAGAAGGTAAAATATTTCTGTTACCTAAAGGAGAGATCATAAATGATCCATCAAAATATCATCCTGTAACTTGTTTACAAACTATATATAAAATCAGAATCAGGTTTATTATCACCAGCAAGTGTTGTGAAGTTTGTTAACCTAGTGGCAGCAGTTCAATGCAATACATAATATAGAAGATAAAAGCAAAGCAAAATAGAAATAATCATTAATAAATAAGTAAATCAATTACAGTATATGTATATTGTATAGATTAAAAATCATGCAAAAAGCAGAAATAATATATATTTAAAAAGTGAGGTCGTGTTCACAGGTTCAATGTCCATTTAGGAATCGGATGGTGGGGGAAGAAGCTGTTCTTGAATCGCTGAGTGTGTGCCTTTAGGCTTCTGTACTTCCTACCTGATGGCAATAGTGAGGAATTGGCATGCCCTGGGTGCTGGAGGTCCTCAATAAAGGACAAACACGAGGAAATCTGCAGATGCTGGGAATTCAAACAACAACACACACAAAATGCTGGTAGAACACAGCAGGCTAGGCAGCATCTATAGGGAGAAGCGATGTTGACGTTTCGGGCCGAGACCCTTCGTCAGGACTAACTGAAAGGAAAGATAGTAAGAGATTTGTAAGTAGAGGGGGGAGGGGAAATGCGAAATGATAGGAGAAGACCAGAGGGGGTGGGATGAAGCTAAGAGCTGGAAAGGTGATTGGCGAAAGTGATACAGAGCTGGAGAAGGGAAAGGATCATGGGAAGGGAGGCCTCAGGAGAAAGAAAGGGGGGGGGGGGGGGAAGCACCAGAGGGAGATGGAGAACAGGCAAACAACTAAATATGTCAGGGATGGGTTAAGAAGGGGAGGAGGGGCATTAACGGAAGTTAGAGAAGTCAATGTTCATGCCATCAGGTTGGTGGCTACCCAGCCGGTATATAAGGTGTTGTTCCTCCAACCTGAGTTTGGATTCATTTTGACAATAGAGGAGGCCATGGATAGACATATCAGAATGGGAATGGGACGTGGAATTAAAATGTGTGGCCACTGGGAGATCCTGCTTTTTCTGGCGGACCGAGCATAGGTGTTCAGCAAAACAGTCTCCCAGTCTGCGTCGGGTCTCGCCAATATATAAAAGGCCACACCGGGAGCACCGGATGCAGTATACCACACCAGCCGACTCACAGGTGAAGTGTCGCCTCACCTGGAAGGACTGTCTGGGGCCCTGAGTGGTGGTGAGGGAGGAAGTGTAAGGGCAGGTGTAGCACTTGTTCCGTTTACAAGGATAAGTGCCAGGAGGGAGATTGGTGGGAAGGGATGGGGGGTCAAATGGACAAGGGAGTCGCATAGGGAGCGATCCCTGCAAAAAGCAGAAAGGGGGGGGAGGGAAAGATGTGCTGGGTAGTGGGATCCCGTTGGAGGTGGTGGAAGTTACGGAGAATTATATGTTGGACCTGGAGGCTGGTGGGGTGGTAGGTAAGGACAAGGGGAACCCTATCCCGAGTGGGGTGGCAGGTGGATGGGGTAAGGGCAGATGTGCAGGAAATGGGAGAGATGCGTTTGAGAACGCTGGGACATTGCCTTTCTGAGACACCGGTACTTGAAAAAGTCCTGGGTACTTTGTAGGCTAGTACCCAAGATGGAGCTGACTAGATTTACAACCCTCTGCAGCTTCATTCGGTCCTGTGCAGTAGCCACCCCCTCCCCCCATACCAGATAGTGACGCAGCCTGTCGGAATGCTCTCCACTGTACATTCATATAAGTTTTTGAGTGTTTTGTTGACATACCAAATCTCTTCAAACTTCTAATGAAGTATAGCCATTGTTTTGCCTTCTTTATAACTGCATCAATATTTTGGGACTAGGTTAGGTCCTCAGAGATCTTGACACCTAGGAACTTGAAACTGCTCACTCGCTCCACTTCTGATCCCTCGATGAGGATTGGTATGTTTTCCTTCGTTTTACCCTTCTGGAAGTCCACAATCAGCTCTTTCGTCTTACTGACACTGAGTGCCAGGTTGTTGCTGCAGCACCATTCCATTAGTTGGCATATCTCACTCCCGTACGCCCTCTTGTCACCACCTGAGATTCTACCAACAATGGTTGTATCATCAGCAAATTTACAGATGGTATCTGAGCTATGCCTAGCCACACAGTCATGTGTATACAGAGAGTAGAGCAGTGGGCTAAGCACACACCCCTGAGGTGCACCAGTGTTGATTGTTGGCAAGAAGGATATGTTATCACCAATCCACACAGATTGTAGTCTTCCTGTTAGGAAGTCAATTGTAGAGGGAGGTACAGAGGCCCAGGTTCTGCAACTTCTCAGTCAGGATTGTGGGAATGATGGTATTAAATGCTGAGCTATAGTCGATGAACAACATCCTGACGTAGGTGTTTGTATTGTCAGGTGATCTAAGGCCGTGTGAAGAGCTGCTGAGATTGCATCTACCATGACCAACCTCTCAAAGCATTTCATCACTGTAGATGTAAGAGCTACTGGGCGATAGTCATTAAGGCAGCTCACGTTATTCAAAATTGTAGCATCATGTATCTCACAACTAATCACCACTCACTTGAATAACCACAATATACTTACAGCAGAGCAGACAGGATGCCATAAGGGTATGAAGGGACGTAAAGAACAACCGATAATAGATTCTGTAATTCTAAATCAAGCCCAGCTTTAAAGCAGAAACCTTTCATGTTGTTGTAATTGACTACCAGAAAGCATTTGATTTTGTCCCACACTTATGGTTAATAGAAGTTCTTTACACATGTAAACTACACCCAATACTTGAGAAATTACTGCAACATCTGATGAAGCACTGGTGTACTAAAATCACTCTATTTATTAACAACCAAAAAAGAATAACCACCATTATCAAAATAAACCAAGGCATTTTCCAGGTGATTCTCTAAGCCCTCTATGGTTTTGACTAGCTTTAAACCTGCTCTCTAGTGAACCCGACTAAGATAGGGTATTAAATCAGAAACAACCAATGAATGATAACTTGACACACTCCTACACGCAGGAGGGAGGGGAGCTGGGAGAGACTTTGGGGTTCTTATGTTTAACTGTCATTCATTCTTTGGGGCTCTTCTCTGTTTTAGTGGATGTTTGTGAAGAAAAAGCATTTCAGGATGTACATTGTACTGTATACATTTCTCTGACATTAAATTGTACCTTTAAACCTTTGAACCTTCTACACTTGGACAATTTGAAATTATACGTTCCTTCATCAATAAAGCTAAACTAATTAATTTAAATCATAAAACTAGCTGCTAAACATATAAATTTGAACTTTGAACACGAGAAATGCAGAACATTAAACATAACGAAAGGTGCAATAGAGCTAAAATACAAAACAGAGCAGCAGGGTACAATACAACTGGTGGATACATGTGAAACATATAAATATCTGGGATATCAAAAAGCAAAGAAAATAGATGTGACAAAGGAAAAGCTTTCGACAGAACTTACTTCAAGAAAATCTGCCAAACGGAGCTCAATAGCAAAAATATAACAAGGGCAATAAACACCTTCCTTATACCTATTTTAATACAAGATGCTGGTAGAACGCAGCAGGTCAGGCAGCATCTATAGGGAGAAGTGAGACCCTTCGTCAGGACGGGTCTCAGCCCGAAATGTCGACAGTGCTCCTCCCTATAGATGCTGCCTGACCTGCTGCATTCCACCAGCATTTTTTAATGTGTTCTTTCGGCATAATATCTTGGTCTGAAATTGATCTGGAAAATGTACAAAGAAAAGGAATTGAGAAAACACCTTTTAGAAAACACTATGTACACTTGAACGTGCTTATATTGACATTACCTAGGACAGAAGGGGGAAGAGGAATAACAGACATAAAATTTACACTGCAGTCAGATAAAACTTCTAAGAATATATTCTCATCAACAAAAACAGGACTCAGTACTCCATGCAAGCATACACAATTCTGATAAGTACACACTATTAAACTAAATGAAAGGACAGCCAAAAAAATGAAGGAATTATAACTATAGAAGAAAAAGTTAAACAATGGAAGAGCATGATCCTCCATGGAAGACATCCCCACGATCTGAGCAGACTAGATGACAAGGAAGCGTTGAATGCCTGCCTCAGAGATGGAGAGGTTTTCCTAGAGGCAGAGGGATTCCTGGTGGCAATACAGGACCAAATGTTTAACACAGAGAATGCTCAAAACTACATAATAAAAGACCAACAAATTCAAGAGGATTAAATACAGAAAATGCCAAGAGAAACCACATCACAAGATCCTGCAGCAGTTTTTTTAAAAAAATTTTTTATTAGTTTTTCAAAACATTTTACAAATTAAAAACCCCAAATCCCAATGAGGAGCATTAATACAGTGCAAAATTAAGCATACAATAACAATATGCTACAAAGGAAGAGAATTTAACAAAAAAGCACCTAAATTAAAGACAAGTAAGCTTAGTGTCCTCCCCAAGCCCCACAGCACAAGATAAAAAACAACAACTCCAGACCGACCACAACACAGTATAAAGAGTATAGGTCAGGACAGTCAAACTCCCAGACTGTGAATACACTTAGCAACAGAGGATAATAATGCCTACTACCAGAAAAAAAAGGGAGCTGAAAGCAAGGGAGAAAAAAAGGGAGCTGAAAGAAAAAAAAACCCTAGTAAAGAGGAAGGTTATGAAAGTACTCGATAAAAGGTCCCCAGACCTTATGGAACTTTAGATCCGAATTAAGAACTGAATAATGAATTTTTTCGAGGTCCAAGCAGGCCATAATGTCATTAAGCCATTGCGCATGAGTGGGCGGGGCAACATCTCTCCATCTAAGGAGGATCAAGCGTCTAGCCAGGAGAGAGGCAAAGGATAGTATTCGGCATTTGGTCGGACCCAGACATAAATGCGTCTCACCCCAAAAACCGAACAGAGCAATTAAGGGTTCTAGGTGCTGATTCAGATTACCCGATAATGTAGTGAAGACATCTTTCCAGAATTTCTCCAAGCTAGGACAGAACCAGTACATGTGGATGAGAGAGGCCTCGCCCCTCTTGCATTTATCAAAGATCGGACTAATGCCAGGGTAGAATCGAGATAGTTTAGATTTAGACATATGGGCTCTATGAACAATCTTAAACTGTAAAAGGCAATGGCGAGCACAAAGAGAGGTTGAGTTAACCGATTTGAGAACTGAGTCCCAGCTCTCCTCAGATAAGGAGATATTTAAATCCTGCTCCCAGGCCATTTTAATTTTATCCACAGGGGCCCGTCGTAAGGCTGCTAGTTTATCTCGGATAATTGATATTAAACCTTTACCTAGTGGATTAATGGAAAGAAATAGGTCCATAGCATTTTTCGCAGGCATTTCAGGAAAGCTAGGAATTAAAGGAGCAATAAAGTGTCGGATTTGGAGATATCTGAAAAAGTGAGCGTTAGGCAGGTTGAACTTAACAGAGAGCTGCTGAAAAGAAGCGAAGCGATTATCAATGAAAAGATCTTCAAAATGTCTAATGCCCTTCCTATACCAAACATGGAATGCTGAATCGTACGTAGTAGGTAAAAAAAGGTGATTATGTGCGACAGGGCTAGAAACGAAAAACCCCTGGAAGCCATAGCATTTCCTAAACTGAGCCCATATATGCAAAGTGTGTCTAACCAGAGGATTAGCTATTGATCTGGGCAGACTGCTAGGGAGTGCAGAGCCAAGAAGTGCAGATATAAATAATTCTTTAGTGGAGCTCAACTCCATTGCCACCCAGTTAGGGCACTCGGGTTGGCCGTGGAAGAAAGACCAGAAGGTAGCACAACGTATATTAGCTGCCCAATAATATAAGCAAAAGTTAGGTAAAGCCATGCCACCCTCTTTTTTAGATTTTTGGAGATGGATTTTATTAATTCTAGAGCGCTTATTCTGCCACAGATATGACAAAATAATAGAGTCTAAGGAATCAAAAAAAGATTTAGGAATAAAAATTGGGATAGATTGAAATAAGTATAAAAATTTGGGGAGAACATACATTTTAACAACATTAATATGACCTACCAAAGACATAGATAGAGGTGACCATTGTACCAGACTCTGTTTTATGGCATATGAAAGATTGACAAAGTTTTCACGAAAGAGATCTTTAAACTTCCTTGTGACTGTAATTCCAAGATAAGTAAATTGATTATGGACTACTTTAAAAGGGAGATCACGAAATGTTAGTTCTTGTGCTTCTTTATTAATTGGGAAAAGTTCACTCTTATGTAAATTAAGTTTATAGCCAGAGATCTGGCTAAACTGGTCAAGAAGTGAAAACATTAGAGGTAAGGAAGTAGACGGATTTGAGAGAAAGAGTAATAAGTTATCAGCATAGAGAGAAACTTTATGCTCAACACCCCCTCTCCAAATCCCGGTCAATTCAGGACAGTTTCGAAATGCTATCGCCAGAGGTTCTATAGCCAAATCAAAGAGAAAGGGACTTAAGCGGCATCCCTGACGGGTGCCACGTTTGAGATTAAATACCTGGGATTTCTGAAAATTAGTTAAAACAGAAGCAGTAGGACACAGGTACAGCAATTGGATCCAAGAGATGAAACTTTGGCCGAGGTCAAATTTTTCTAAGACTGCAAAAAGGTAGTTCCACTCTATACGATCAAATGCTTTCTCCGCATCGAGGGAAATAACACATACAGGAGTCCCAGTTGGAGCTGAGTATAAAATATTAAATAGACGCCGAATGTTAAAAAAAGGGAGACGGTTTTTAATAAAGCCTGTTTGGTCATCAGAGATAATGGAGGGAATAACAGTTTCTAATCTATGAGCCAACACTTTAGCTAAGATCTTTACATCAACATTGAGCAGAGAGATCGGCCTGTATGAGGAACACTCTGTTGGGTCTTTGCCCTTTTTTAAAAGAAGAATAATAGATGCCTCATTGAAAGAGGGTGGCAATTTGCCGTAATTAAACGAGTCAGATAATACTGAAAGTAATTGAGGAGAAAGAAGTGAAGAGAATGATTTATAAAATTCTACAGGGAACCCATCAGGTCCAGGAGATTTCCCTGAGGACAGTGCAGAAATTGCAAAAGATATTTCTTCTGATGATATAGGTGCATTGAGTTTGGCTTTGAAATCAGATGAGAGTGAGGGGATATTCAGATTCTGTAAAAATTGATCAACAGAGATATTGTCATTCAGAGATTCAGAGGAATAAAGCCAAGAATAAAAATTTTTAAATGCGTCATTAATTTCTAAATGATCCGATGTAAAGTCTCCGTTCTCCTTCCGGATCTTTGTAATATGTTGTTTGGCTTTGGAACGCCTCAGCTGATTGGCTAGGAATTTACCAGACTTATCCCCATGAATGTAAAAGCGACTTTTGCTTTCGAGAAGTTGGCGTTCGACAGGTTGAGTGGACAGAAGGTTAAATTTAGTTTGGAGTTCAACGCGCTTCTTGTATAATTCAGGGTTCTTAGTTCGGGCATATATTTGATCCAAATCTTTAATCTGGTTAATGAGGTCTGATCGATCTGCACGGGATCTTCTGTTGAGATTTGCTGTGTAAGAGATTATTTGACCCCTCAGATATGCTTTCATGGCATCTCAGACAATCTGGGATGGCACTTCAGGTGATGTATTAGTGTTAAAATAAAAGGTTATCTGATCCTTAATAAATTTTACAAAATCATCATCCGATAATAAAGTTGAATCAAACCGCCAGTGTTTATTCCTCTGAGGGAGACCAGGAAAGTTCAGAGAGAGGGTAATTGGGGCTTGGTCAGAAATCAGTATACTCTGATAGTCACAAGAGTGGCAAATGGGATAAGTTGGTTATCGAGTAAGAAATAGTCAATTCTAGTGAAGGTATGGTGAACATGTGAGAAAAAAGAATAATCTCTCTCCGTAGGATGGAGGAAACGCCATATATCAGAGATACCAAAATTAGAGAGAAACGATTGGATAGCTAAGGCAGATTTAGTAGGTGATCTGGTAACAGAGGACAATCGATCCAGTTTAGGATCCAACCAACAGTTGAAGTCACCACCCAGTATAAGAGAGTATGAGTTTAAGTCTGATAGTGAGGAAAAAAACCGTTCAAAAAAGTTAACATCATCAAAGTTGGGGGCATACAGGTTTGCTAGTGCAACTTTAGTGTTATATAGTTTACCAGAAACAATAATAAAACGGCCATTTGTATCAGATATTTTATTATGGAGTTCAAAAGGAATATTTGAGTTAATAAGAATGGAGACTCCCCTAGCTTTAGCGGCAAAGGATGAATGAAAATGCTGACCCGTCCACTTTGATAGAAGCCGGGAGTTATCAAAACAACGAATATGAGTTTCTTGAAGGAAAGCAATGTCAGCTTTGAGTTGTTTGATATGTGAGAATACCTTCCTCCTTTTAACAGGGTGATTCAATCCCTTTACATTCCAGCTCACAAATTTAAGTGCACTAGCCATTATCAATTACTAATGCATAAAAGGCAGCAGGCATATAAAAAGTCAAGCAGTACACTAGCAGTCTGGGAGCAGAGATGTAAACATAGATTCGTAAAATCGAAACATGTACATGTCCTGAGCAATAAAGAGAAACAATAAATACAGTGAGTGATGTTGGAACTGGAAAACCTACCCCACCCACACAACCCAAAACTAGACGGCTACCAAAACAAGTAGTTAGCTCTACCAAAAAAATTAACCCAAATACAACTTCCAGATCTGTGTCATTGACAACAGTTCCGTATAAATACTATAGCAAATAGTAACTAGTTTATGCACTAGAAAACATAACTACAGATTAGAACACCTTCTGCAGAAATATAAAACTTAATACAGAGAAAATCGGAAGAAAACCAAAACTAACCTACCCGCGACAAATTATATAAGAATAAAGTAAGAGAAAGGGAAAAAAAAGGTAAAAAAAAGGAGAGGAAGGGGAAAATTATAAATTCAAGACGAGTATTTATCAACCATTTACAGAGGAGAGAAAAAAATTCAGAGATTAGAAAAAAGGGGTGAAGAAAGGAAAAAAAGATAAAATAAATAAATATTTAAAAAGGAAAAATAAATCAGCAATTAAACTGTGAACCAACAAACAGGGAGGCCTTCACTAAAGACTTCGAACCTCCAAAACAAGTTAGAGTCAGTTGTAAAACTCTGTAGATAAGGTTATACAAGAGTAAAAATAGATTACACACACACCAAATTCCGGGAGAGATTGTCAACAGCCCTTAGAGTTTCAATGAATAATGTCTGAGTGATTCAAGTGAAGTCTGAGTCCAGAAAAAGTAATTTTACTACGAGGAGTACTTATCCACCATTTTAGGAGGTCCGATCAGATTCCGAAGATAACTGGATAGCCAGAAGACTTGCCACAAATGCTTCAGCTTCCTTCACCGACCTGAGCCACTTGTATTTTCCAGTATTAAGCTTGATTCATAGATCAGCAGGATTGCGAAGAGAGGGTTTAAAACCACGATCAAAAAGCACTTTCATTACGCCTTTAAACTCAGCGCGCATCTTTAAGGTCTGGGGTGCAAAATCTTCCACAAAGCGAATGGTTGTATCCTGGAAAGGAAGAGACCCCCTGCGACGTGCCTCCACAATCAGACTGTGTTTTACCTGGTATTGATGGAAACACAAGATTACTGGTCGCGGACGGGAGCCCAGAATTCCGCGGGGAACATAAACTCTGTGTGCCCGTTCGAGCTCGGGCGGGTTCGGAAGCAAATCTTTCCCGAATATCTCACAGAGAAACTCGGCGAAAAACTTCACGGTTGATCCCTGTTCGGTCGCCTCTGGCAATCCAAGAATTCTAAGATTGCAGTGTCTGCTGCGATTTTCGAGATCCACCTTTTTGGAAAGGAGTTTGTTAGATTTTTCCTCTAAGCTGGAACAGAGAGTCTTCAAGTATCGAACACGACTTTCTAAATCTTCAGAAGTCGAATCGATGCGAGATAAGTGTTCAGCATGCTTGTCCACTTTATCGTTGATCTGATCCAGTTTGTCTTCCAACTGTTTGAAAGTTTTAAATTCCTTTAAAATTTCGTCTCGGAGCTTTCCGAACGCAACCAAGGTCTCGTCCAAGGGAGCCATAGCTTCTTTTCTCCCGGATTTAGAACTCTTGCTAGACATTGTAAGTTAGATATGTTCACAGGCAAGTAAGAGATACCGAAAAAATTCCTAACTAAGGTTTAAAAAATGGAGACATTTAGTGCAAAGATAGCAACATTAACGGAACAAAAGTTCGAAGCAGCTAAACAATCGCCATCTTACCGGAAGTCCCTCCTGCAGCAGTTTAACTCAATCTGATTACTTACAGAGCCAAAATAAGTGACAAACACCATTCACCAAAATCTTGCTTTAAAATCCAAACACAAAGCAATTACCATCAATACCAGAGGAAACAACACTCTGGACTGTTGTTACACCGCCATCAAGAGTGCCTACCATGCTATTCCATGCCCTCACTTCGGGAAGTCTGATCACCTGGCTGTACTACTCCCTGAGTATAGGCAGAGACTGAAGACTGCAGCACCAGTAGAGAGGACCAAGAAGATTTGCACAAGGGAAGCACAGGAGCGCCGACAGGACTGCTTTGAGTCGGTGGACTGGACTGTATTTAGGGATTCAGCTTCGAATCTGGATGAGTGCGCTGCAGCTGTTACCGACTTCAGTAAAACCTGTGTGGGTGAGTGTGTGCCTACAAAGACTTTACTGTACATTCCCAAACCAAAAGCTGTGGATGAAGCAGGAGGCACGTCATCCGCTGAAGGCTAGATCTGTGGCAAGTCTAGTCTGACACTACAGATAGAGATAGAGATAGAAAGATAGAGAGAGAGGGGAGGGGTGGGAGAGTGAGTGAGAGGGGGAGAGGTGAGGAGGAGGGAGAGTGAGAAAGGGAGGGAGATGGATGGGGGAGAGGAGATAGAAGAAAGAAAGAAAGAAAGAGAGAGAGATCTCCCCTCATTGTTGTGCTTAATTATTGAAGTTTGTTTTATCACAGTTCTAGAATGTAGTCACCATTCCTCATTAGCTAAAGATTAGCTGCACTCCTTTGGGAAATTTCTTGGAGGGGCATCATCGTGGCAGGAAAAATGGTGCAAAGTGTTGTGAAACCATTCTTTACTGAGTAGATCCTCTGGTTGTTATTGTGAAGTAAATGTAAGATAGAGATCAGTTTTGTTTGGGCAATGTGTTGTCCATGTGAATCGATGGTATCAAAGTTTCTGGTGTGGTGCATCAAGAACAATATAGTAGCTGCTGCTCCCCACAATATTCTTGGAGTTGTTATTCAGTGAAGACTATATCTATTGTGCCTCTAGATGGATGGATGCAGGGAGTAGTTCTTCAACCATGAACAAGAAGATTTAGGGAAGACTTCCCCTGTAGTGGTCTCCTTACTTGAAGATGGTCACAATCACAGAATCTTTGATGTCCCCACAAATATCTCCTCTTCCCATTGAACAAAGAAACAACAGATTTGTGAAGCTCTTCAGTTTTAAAATCTTAGTGGGCATACTGATAGCTCTTGAAGCTTTGTTATTTTGCATTTGCTATATGGCCTTCTTGCTCTTGTCAGTCAGGATTACACAAAATTGCTAAATTAATATTAATGTGGCAATGCCGCCATCTGCTGACAGAACAAGGTATCACACTAGATAATTTCACTTCCGCTTACAAAATTTCAATGGCTGAAATGAGGCTTTGCAACTTATTTTCTACACCATAATGGCAGTTCTAAAAAAACTTATTCCACCTCATTGCTGACCCTGATAAATCAATATTGTGTGAAACAATAGTAGTAAAACTCTGTCTCAATTGGAAGCTCGGTACATTTCAGTTGTCAATTGCTTCTAGATTGACAACCTAATTTTTTTTAGGTAGGCTCTGATCTGCATTTCTAGTGTTTCTTTTCAAAACCCAGTCATACTGCAAACCCACAAAATTAATCCGTATCTCTGTAACTATTAACAACTCTTGCTAAGCATTAGAAATTTCAGCCACAGATAATGAAATGTAGAATTTACACAGAAGAGCATGATTGGGTCCTATATGCAGGCTTTCTTATCATACTGCCTCTTTCACATTGCAAGTATTTATTCATTTTAAAAGTGCATAGTTTCTATTTACAACGTAGAATGGAATTATTTATAGTATGGAGGGAAGGGGGCCATTCAGCCCATCAAGTTCATGTCTGTTGATCCAGAGTTCTGCAAATACACATCCATGGCTCTTCAAATACACATCCAAATACCTTGTTAAATGTAATGAACATTTCCGCCTTTATTACTTTTCAAGTATATTCCATTCCAGCATAACCTCTTGCTCTTTTAGTTCATACCTCAACCAATAAACAGCACTGGGAATTCATATTAAATTGCTCAGTACAGAGAGGAGAAAGCTTCAGCTGTTCGTACAAGGCATGAAACGTGCAATTATTTTGAGCTGCTGCCTTTGATGACCTGAGAATATTCATTCCAATGTACTTTGTCCCTCCTGTTTACTCTGCATTCCATCGCCTTGCTCCATCTCCTCAGTGCATTGCCTCACACGTTTCTAGATTGAATTCCATTTGTAACTTCCTGCCCTGTTCCTATCTGCCTGCACCATACAACTTTTTGTATCATCTGCAATCTTTCTACAACATTGAAGTCTGGGCAATAAAAGTAAGGTAGTAAATACTAAGCTCTGCAGAACCATACCACTAACAGTCTTATTTTCATAGAAACACATCAACAATTAATATTCTGCCATTAAGCTAACTCGGGATCTCATTTGGATCCCACCTGTTATCCCACGCAATCTTTGATAAAAATCTTATCAAATCCCTTTATTGTTTATCACATAAAATGGCAGAAGTGCAGGGTATTGCCATTTTTTCAGGGAGATCCCAACAAATATTTAAAGTAGATGAACTTGTGTTACAAAGGAGAGAAAGCAAGCGACCTAGTGGATGTGTAGCGGACGACTCCTATGGTGGGGGAGTCTAAGACCAGAGAACAAATCCTTCAGAATAGAGGGACATCATTTTAGAACCGAGATGAGAAGGAAATTCTTTAGCCAGAGAGTGATGAATCTGTGGAATTCGTTGCCTCAGGTGGCTGTGGAGGCAAAGTCATTGGGTATATTTAAGGCAGAGGCTGATGGATTCTTGGATAGTCAGGGCATGAAGGGATACAGGGGGGAAGGCAGGAGATTGGGGCTGAGAGGGAAAATGGATTGGCCATGATGAAATGGCAGAGCAGACTCAAGAGCCAAATGGCCCAATTCTGCTCCTATATCTTATGGTCTTAAATCATATAAACAGCAATAGGATTGGCTTCAGACTTCTCCATATAGGCCAAAAGATGATCTTCTCTGCTGTAAAGCTCTGTGATTCAATTTCCCTGCAAATTGGCAAATCAAATGAATATAGCTGCTGCTCAGAACTTTCAACCTAATTTCTGATGCAAGGCCCTGGGTGAGAGACCCTTTTTCTCAATCTTCTGCTCACCATGAGAACTTGACTTTGAGGGAAGAGAAGAACTTTGCGAGCTTCTCCAGTGGAGGCTCACAAGAGTAATTGCAGGAATGAAAAGGTTAACGTATGAAGAGTGACGGCTCTGGAACTGTACTCGCTGGAGATTAGAAGAATGAGGGGGAATCTCATTGAAACCTATCAAATATTGAAAGGATTAGACAGAGCGGTTGTGGAGAGGATGGTACCTACTGTGGCTGAGTCTAGGACCAGCGGGCACAGCCTGAAAGTAGAGGGACAACCGAGATGAGGAGGAATTTCTTTAGCCAGAGGGTGGTGAATGGGTGGAATTAATTGCTACAGATATGGAAGCCAAGTCATTGGGTATACTGTTGTTGATTGGCAAGGGTGTCAAACGTTACGAGGAGAAAGCAGAATGGGGTTGAGAGGGATAACAAATCAGCCATGATGGAATGGGAGAACAGGCTCGATGGGCTGAACGGCTTAACTCTGTTCTCGTGTCTTATATGGCTCCCTGGTATCGGGATAGTACCGCACTACAATAATTTAAGGGCTTCCTCACCCAAAAAAAAACTCCCTGTCCAGTCTCCAGGGGCAACTCCGGCATGAAGTGGAGATGAGAATCGCTTAGTTATGACGGAGGGGGACGTGTTATTTGTGCGACGGCCTGCGCCAGGACCGGGAAGCGGTGGCGGTGCCCGGATGAGCAGGTTCCTGAACGGGTGAGATGCCGAAAGTGAAGCGGAGCCGCAAACCTCCCCCTGACGGCTGGGAGCTGATCGAGCCCACCCTCGATGAGCTGGACCAGAAAATGAGGGAGGGTGAGTGAGATTCGGGTGGGAGAGGGGGCACTGCGCCTACGCCAGTACCATCGGGGGCAGACGGCCCGGCCTGCGACTCGCCAGCCAGGCGCTACCCTCCGATCCCGGGCTGGTCTCCGAGCGAGGGAGGTGGGTGGGTTGCTCCGGCTATATTTCGTTAAAACGTATGACTGATGCTGCAAATATGAAACAGAAAAATGCTGGAACTAGTCAGCAGGTAGCACAGTGTCCATGGAGAGAGAAACGCGATTGACGTTTCAGTTGAATCAAATTCAGTATCACCGGCGAATATCGAGAAATTTATTAACTTAATGGCAGCAGTGCAATGAAATACATGATGAATATGCTGAAAAACTGAGTTATAGTAAGTATGTATGTGTCTATTAAATAGCTAAGTTAAAGTAAGTTGTACAAAATACAAATATAAAAAGTAGTAATGTCCATTTAGAAGTCGGATGGCAGAGGGGAAGAAGCTGTTCCTGAATCGCTGAGTGTGTGCCTTCTGGCTTCTGTAGCTCCTACCTGATGGTAATAAGGAGAAGAAGGCATGTCCTGGGTGGTGGGAGTCTTCATCATGGACGCCACCTTCCTGGGGCACTGCTCCGTTGGTTACTATGGAGACCAGTACACATGATAGAGCGGACTAATCTTACAAGTTTCTGCAACTTACTTTGATCTGGTGCTGTAGCCCCCCCCCCCTCCCCCTCCCCCCCATAGCATACAGTAATTTAGCCAGACTCTATTTGTAAACCTTTTTGAGTGTTTTAGTTGACAAACCAAATCTCTTCAAACTCCTAATGAAATATAGCTGTTGTCTTGCCTTCTTTATAGCTGCATCAATACGTTGCATCTATGTAGGTCCTCAGAGATATTGTCACCCAGGAGCTTGAAATTGTGCACTCTCTCCACTTCTGAGAGAACTTATTTGTGCTCCCTCACCCTACCCTTCCTGAAGCCCACAATCAGCTCTTTAGTCTTTCTGGTGCAAGATTGTTGCTGTGACACCACATCACTAGTTGGCATATCTCGCTCCTGTACGCCCTGTCATCACCATCTGAGATTCTACCAACAGTGGTTGTATCATCAGCAAATTTATAGATGGTATTTGAGCTGTGCCTAGCCACACAGTCATGTGTATACAGAGAGTAGAGCAGTAGGCTAAGCACACACCCCTGAGGTGCGCTAGTGTTGATCGTCAGCGAGGAGGATGTGTTATCACCAATCCGCACAGATTGTGGTCTTCTGGTTAGGAAGTCGAGGATCCAATTGCACAAGGGGACACAGAGGCCCAGGTACTGGAGCTTTTTGATCAGAACTGTAGGAATGATGGTGTTAAAAGCTGAGCTATAGTCAATAAACAGCATCCTGACGTAGGTGATCCAAGGCCACGTTGAGAGCCAGTGAGATTGCATCTACCATAGACCTACTGTGGCGAGAGGCAAATTGCAGTGGGTCCAGGTTCTTATTGAGACAGGTGTTGATTCTATCCATCACCAACCTCTCAAAGCATTTTGTCACCATAGATGTGAGTGCTACTGGGTGATAGTCATTGAGGTAGCTCACTACTTTTCTTGGGCACTGGGTATAATTATTACCCTTTTGAAGCAGGTGGGAACTTCTGACTAGCAGTGAGAGGTTGAAAATGTCTTTGAATACCCCCAACAGTTGGTTGACACAGGTTTTCATAGCCTTACCAGGTACTCCATCGGCCCCTGCCACCTTGTGAGGGTTCACCCTCTTGAAAGACAGCCTGACATCGGCCTGTGAGATAGAGATCGAAGGGCCACTGGGTGCAGCAGGCGTACTCATAACGGTGCATTAATTCTCCCTTTCAATGAATGCATAAAAGGCATTGATCTCGTCTGGCAGTGAAGCATCGCTGTCATTCGTGATATTGGGTTTTGCTTTGTGGGAAGTAATGGCCTGCAAACCCTGCCAGAGCTGATGTGCCTCGTTTGTCACTTATAACTTCTCCTGGAGTTGTTTCTTGGTTCTTGAAATGGCCTCTGCATGTCACACTTGATTTTCTTACACAGACCTGGATCTCCAGACTTGCATGCCACAGATCTAGCCCTTAGCAGACTACAAACCTCTTGGTTCATCCATGGCTTTTGGTTTGGAAATGTACAGTAAGGTTTTGTAGGCACACACTCATCCACACAGGTTTTAATGAAGTTGGTGACGACTGTGGCATACTCATCCAGGCTCAAAGATGACTCCCGGAACACAGTCCAGTCCACTGATTGAAAGCAGTCCTGTAGGCGCTCCTGTGCCTCCCTGGTCCATGCCTTCTTGGTCCTCACAATCGGTGCTGCAGTCTTTAGTCTCTGCCTATACTTAGGAAGTAGAATTACCGGCAGCTGATCAGACTTACCAAAGTGTAGGCGTGTGATAGCATGATAGGCACTCTTGAACTTGGTGTAACAGTGGTCCAGTGTTATTTCCCCAGTACTATGGATGACTTGTATTATTTAGTGACTTTGTCAGGCTGGCCTGGTTACAATTCCCCAAGGTGATAGTGAAGGCATCAGGGTGTGCTGTTTCATGCATGTTGATCCCATTGCTCAGATCATCTAGACCCTGTTTTACACTGGCCTGAGGTGGAATGTACACCGCTACCAAAATGATCACAGAAATCTCTCATGGCAGGTAAAATGCCGGCATGTAATTATGAGATGTTCCAAGTCTGGTGAGCAATATTGGGATGTCACCAACACATTACTACACCATGAGGAGTTGATCGTGAGGCATACACTTCCACCTCTGCTTTTGAGAGACTCGACCAACCTATCTTGACGATGAACTGTGAATTTTATTCGAATTGTTGTATCTGGCATGAAATGGGTTAAGCAAGATTTTGTAAAATAAGGGACACATGTGGGCCTTGCGTCCCTCTGATACACCACCCTAGCTCTGAGATCGTCTGGTTTATTTACCAGAGACTACATTTGCCAGCAAGATAGTTGGTTTTGGGAGTCAAAACCCTTGTGTTTTTTTTAAGGCACCATCAGACCAGCATGTTGATCCTTCTTTCGCCAGCGGCTTCTGAAAGGGACAGTGTGTTGGCCACAGTCTGGTCTATTTCTGTCTGTTATAAGCAGCAGTAATTGTTCACTTGCAATGAAACTTCGTCACTGTCCGTACACATTATATATGCAGTTATGGTTCTCGGCCATAGCAGACTAAAACGGGGTATTTTGATGACTTCCATCAGCCGTTCGGGTTGTCCGTGGTGCTGGCGCTCCAGAAGTAAAGAAAGATCAGTGATCTGAATGTCAACTCAGTACCTCCACGGATGCTGACTGGACTATTAAACATTTCTATCATCTCTTCCACCTATCTGGTTTCACTAAGGTGATAGTTCTGCGATTGCTGCAGGTCCACCTTACACATTCCCAGATTTGTTCTGAATCCACCTTCTTAATATGTTAGTAATGCAACATCGTTCTTTTAAAGATTTGCTTTGTTTGCGGGTCACTGGTGCGTCTGCTGAAACGGATGTTCGTTTGTAACAGGTAGATTGATGGGGATGATATGTTTGATCTGTCGTCAGCTCAGAGTTCAGTGAGTAAAGTGCAATAGAGCTGTTCTCGATAATAGTCATTTGAAGTTGACCACCCAGAGCATACAGTGTGTCCGTACTATCACAAGCACTTTCCTCATTGGCTGAGTGCTGAATTGCCAGCTGAAGGTGGGTGTGTATGCTTACTAGAGGGAGTTTCCTTGCCTGTGTTTGACCCAATGCCTGGTTACATCAGGGGAACTGATCTTATAGTCAAAAAGTTCCAGAGACATTTCCTCATCTTGTACAACCCTGGTGAATATCTCAACTTTGGGTAAGTTGTAAGTTAGGCAAATTAATAAACAGAAGTAGAATACAAATGCAAAGAGAAGAAGGCTAGACTTTATAAATTGTCAGGCT
The DNA here is from genome assembly GCF_048418815.1 of Hemitrygon akajei. NCBI lineage: Eukaryota > Metazoa > Chordata > Chondrichthyes > Myliobatiformes > Dasyatidae > Hemitrygon > Hemitrygon akajei. The sequence goes on along the minus strand of NC_133134.1, from coordinate 41,690,623 downwards.
GCAAGAGAACAAGAAAGATGCAAAGGCATTGAAGAGTGTACAGGAGGGTTTAGCAGGATGTTATCAGGAAATTCCATAATGGAGAGAGCTGGGAAGGTGAATATAGTTGTCTTTGAAGTGGAGGAAGTTGAGAGGTAACCTGAAAAATTCACAATGAAAGGCTTCTAAAGAGTGGATCTGGAAAAAATACTCTTTGGCAAGTGACTTAACAAACAAGTTGTGGATTCAAATTTGTGGACTAAAGATGTAGAGAATAAATGAGAGTTATTTTTCATTTGAACAACTGTAAGCTATCTTCTTTGGACTGTGGGAGGAAACCAGAGCACCCAGAGGAAAGCCATGCAGTCAAGGAGAGAATGTACAAACTCCTTACAAGTAGCACCGTGATACAAAGAAATGTCCGAACTTAGATTGAGTTTCTATTAAATTAATTTAACTTTTTCTTTGTAGCTGAGACAGAGCCGCATGAAGGGAAGAGGAAGGTAGAATCACTGTGGCCCATCTTCAGACTCCATCACCAGCGAACACGTTACATATTTGACCTCTTCTACAAGAGAAAGGCGATTAGCAGAGGTATAAGTATTAAATAGTACACTTTTACCACTAATATTTGCTGTATGGATAAATTTGTGAACTATTGGAAATTTCCTTATTCAAAGTGAAATACTTACGTTTTTAAAAGCAAAATTGTTCAGTTGAATCTATTTCATGTTGGTATATAATCAATAGTTAAATTGCTGAAAAGAGACTTGACTACATCCAAATAAATTTCCACCCAGGTTCATTGCAATATATTTTGGAATTTAAAAAATCCATTTGGTCTTTTGCAGAATAGCAGCTATGCCACAGCATCTTTTCCTTAGAAGTCTTGTGTTCATGACATTCCCACTCTTGTCGATGGCCTGTTTTTGAGGCAAAGGAATTTTATTCAATATTTGAATCTTTTGTGAGAATGCAGAACTACTGTCTTTTACTCAGCTTCTTGCATATTGTAACACATTGGTGATCAATAAAACCACCTTCAAGCTCCAACTACACCTGGACTGGAGTTTACCTATCTGCCTAGCTTAAGAAAATGGAGAAAAGTCTTGAAAGAAGGCAGAATACTTAGTGTTTCCTTCTACACTCTTGCTGGTTTAGAATGGGAATGTTGATTGATGTGGACAGTACAATGATTCTCATTTGGATTTAATAGAGCAACTGAGACTTGCTTTGATCTGTTGCTTACCTGGTACCTTAACATAATGGATTCACAAAGTTTGATACTTTAATGTTCACCTGTTATACTATCTTATTTTTGGCACGGCGTCGATTAAATATTCTGTAGGTCAGCAACTCCAGATATTTGTATGGAGAACATTACAGTATTGACTGGGCTGATATCCCATTGGTTTCATTGTGATGTAACACCTGGGTTGTCCTTGGGAACCAGCAGCAATTATTCACTTGATATCTTGCTGCATCATTTTAGAACTCTCAAATTATAGCTTGTTATTTGGCTCTTTTTGGTCCAAACTGACAAAGGGAGTTTATTTACTTTTACAACTCCTCTTATTTTATATAAATATGCTACATTTTAAAAGTTTCACAAACACTCAAAACACAGGAAGTATCTTGTAAGTTATTTTTTTCTCTTGCACACGCACACACACAATAACTGAGGAAGTGTTCATGGCTTCATTGTCCATTCAGAAATCTGTTGGCAGAGGGAAAGAAGCTGTTCCTGAAATGTTGAGTGTGTATCTTCAGGCTCCTGTATCTCCTCCTTGATGGTAGGAATAAGAAGCGGGCATATCCAGGGTAATGAAGGTCCTTATTGATGGATGCTGGAGGCAGCTCCTTTTGGGGAGGCTAGTACCCATGATGGAGCTGGCAGTGTTTACAACTTTCTGCAGCCTTTTCTGAGCTTGTGTAGAGACCCCTCCATACTAGACAATGATGCAACCAATTAGAATGTTCTCCATGGTATTTGTAGAAATTTGAGAGTTTCTTTGCCCTACCAATTCCCCTCAAACTCCTAATGGAATATAGCCACTGTTGTATCTTCCTTGTAATTGTATCGATACGTTGGTGCCAGGATACATCCTCTGATGTTGACACCCAGGAGCTTGAAACTGCTCACCTTTTCCACTCTGATCCCTTGACTTGCCCTTCCTGAAGTCCACAATCAATTCCTTGGTCTTACTGACGTTGAGTTCAAGGTTGTTGGTGTCACAACACTGATCCAGCTGATCTATCTCACTCCTGTATGTCTTCTCGTCACCATCTGAAATTCTGCAACAATAGTTGTGGTGCAGCAAGTTCATAGATGACATTTGAACTGTGCCTATCCACACTGTCATGGGTATAGAGAGAGTAGAGCACTGCGCTAAGCACACTCCCTTGGAAGTGTGAGTGTTGATTGTCAGCAAGGAGAAGATGTTATTTCCAATCTGCACAGACTGGCCTGGTGAGGAAGTGAAGAATTCAGTTGCAGAGGGAGGGACAGAGGCTCAGGTTTTGGTTAGAACTGAGGGTATGATTGTGTTGAAGTCTACATACTAGGTGCTTAAAATGTTCTATTTATGCATTGAATTTAGAATTGTTGGCTTTGTTCTTGCCCATAATGGTGCTTTATAGGGTACAAGTGGTTCTACAATAGTGTGCAGTAGAACTAATTAAATTTCCCCCTGGGTTGTTAAAATTTAATGAGTGTTATGTTCAGTCTGTATTTCAAAAATTACAATACTGCTTTTATTTTGTGACTTACAATTATTTGTGCAAGTGAGGAAAAAGTTTTTGAGATTTGAATGTTTGCAAAATGAGTGGCATTTCATAGGGCTTATAAATGGTTTGTCATGCTAGAGGGAGTAAACCCACTGTCTGTAGGATGTTTGTTTTGGCAAATCTAATTTGCACTGCAAAGTTCTAATTGTTTAAATTTTTCTAAGGAACTTAAACATATCATTTGTATCCTCTGTTATTGGCTGTTTTATAAATGGCACCTCAGGTAACATCACAATCTTTTTCTCTAGAGCTTTATGATTATTGCATAAGGGAGGGATATGCTGATAAGAATCTGATTGCCAAGTGGAAGAAGCAAGGCTATGAAAACCTGTGTTGTCTTCGTTGTATTCAAACCCGAGACACCAACTTTGGAACTAACTGCATCTGTAGAGTTCCCAAAAGCAAGCTTGAAGTGGTGAGTTTCCATCTTCATTCAGTAAAAAACATTCGGACTTGCCAAGCTGTTAACATGAGAGAGTTTGATCCAACAGCAGTTTGTATAAAAAGATACTATGAAATAATTTCAACTACCAAAGTTAATATTTAATCCACAATTCATTTGCTTACAAGATCATTACTTCCAAAAGATAATAAGCTGTAAGTTTGTTTGGGATTTTTCAGGTTGAAACAGTTTCCAACTAAATGTGTGTATTGGATACCACTGCACCCTCTCACAGCTTTCAGTTATTAAAGACAAATTGAAAGGACGCTGTGGCATTGTAGTGCACTTTTGAGTGCAAAGAACTTTCCTGTTACCTATGCTGTACTTTCATATCTAATTGTGGCCAAAACTTCAGTTACTGGAGTCCACTTGTAATAACATATTTTGGATATGCAGTGTCTGCACCTGCTGGAAGTCCTTAAATTGATTAGCATATCCCTTGAAGCAGGTTCCTTTAATGCCTTTCCATTTGCTGATGATGTAAACATAGACAAAAATGTTGAAAGTGGTGTTTTCTTGTGTACCACAGTTGTCATGTACTGTTGTGTAAATAGTGTTGAATAGAAATATCATTAAATCATGTACTGTGAACCCACACATTAACCAGCTGTGCTCTTTGCTTCAGTGATAAAAATCTGTAATTCTAACATATCATCAGTTGTGAATTAAAGAGGAGTGAGATCGCACGATCAGCTGGAGAAGCTTGCAGAGATGGGAATAGGAAAGAGCATAAATAGCGGATTTATAAAGCAGGATGAAGATTTTAGAATTGAGGTATTGGAACCCAGGAGCCAGTGTTTGGTCATCAAGATGATGAGTGTGGAGTACTTCCTTGTGATGGGTAGAGTATAGAGTGATGAGCTTTGGAAAACTTGGAGATTCTGGGGGTTGGGCTAAAATGGGTTAGGCTAGGGTTAGTGTAAAGATGAGTGCTTAATGCCTGGCATGAACTTGGTGGGTCAAAATCTTGTTTCTGGGCTGCATCTCTCTAAGATGACTTTGATAGCATTTGCAAACAGCCAATTCTGAATATTAACTAAGGATGAGTGTTTCAGTCATGAATGGATTAAGGTATGGCATCAGGTGTAGATTTTGGAATGGATTGGATAAAGGAAAGAACTTAGCTTGGTGTTAAGTTTGATTCACTTGCTGCAACTGCTGTCACTTGGCCTGAAGCAAAGGTCAGGGGTAGAATGGAACAAGTTGCAAGGACATAATCTGTCATGGGGCTTTGGTTGTAGCTTGAACCACAGAAAACGCTGATATATTTAGGACACAAATTCAAACAAGCAGCAAGTGTGCAGAGTTGGTAAAGTTGGCTGTGCTTAGAGAAAATGTGAAAGGACCAAGGTATAATAAATGTAGAACAATGTGGGTGGTAGGATAGGTAATTCAGGGTTCTCAAATAGATGTTGGGGGCAACAGTCTGTATATATAGTTTACCCTTGATCAGTATTTATGCTTTGAAATTGTGTTCTTAGTCATTTATTTATTGTTTATTTTTCCTTTGCAGGGAAGGATTATTGAGTGCACACACTGTGGATGCAGAGGTTGCTCTGGTTAACTTTTCTTTCTTGGATGAAGTGGATTTTAGTCCACGTACAATCAATCTTATTTCTGATTTAGAATATATGGACCATAGTAAGATGTTCTGTAAATGCTGTGGCTTGCTTCTAATTAACTTTCTCTTCGACTGGAATGAAATAAAACTTTTTTAAAAACTGAAGTTTGTGAACACTGTAGACTGCATAAACCAACATGAACCCAACATTGCATACAGATTGGTTGGACAGCAAGCTCCCCAGTCTGAAGCACCTTCTTAAGAAGGTAGGGCAGTTTGATGTGAATGTAATGCAACAATCGTAGTTGTGCGTAATTTAGGTTTGGAAGGAAAGCTGTTTTTTGCCCTGCAGATGACTTTTTAGTAGGTGATTGGAGTCACCTTGACCTATATAGTTATGTCATAGCAGTAACATTTACTTTAGACTACCCTATTATACAACTATCTTTGATGGTCGTCTAGATTTTCATTTACGAGTAATCCTTTTTAAAGCTGCTTATTGAACTGTATTGAAGGTTGCTACAAAATAAAGTTTTTCTTTTTGTTCACTTACTTACCTGAAAATATTGGTATACTTAAGTATTAGAATATGCTGCTCATAACCCTTGATTTCTTTGCAGTCTTTTATCAATCTTGTTCTTCTACACACTCAATAATTCATTGTTCAGAAAAAATCTCCAATGGGATTTCTTTCTTTCCTCAGTATTAAGTGATCAACTGATTGTATTGAGTTGCCCATCTTATTTTGCATTGCCCTGAACAAGGGAGAGAACACAAAAGTTAAGTATAGTACCAGCCCTTCAGCCCAGTGATATTGAGTTGACCTTAATATATTTACACTATTAAGCCATGTGGGATCCTGTGTCTTGCACTCTGATTATCTCACTTCTAAACTGCAGAAAATATAAACCAATCTTCCTTTTTCTCCTCTTAAGAAAATCCTCTCAGCCCATGAATTAATCAGGCGGACCTTCAGTGTGCAGCTTCCAAGGAAAGTACATTATTCCTTAAATGAGATCATAACAGTTAGGTGTGGTCTTACCAGAACCATAGACAACTGCAGCAAGATTTTTCTACTTGTATATTCCACTTACCTTGCAATAAAGATTAACATATATTTCTTTACTAATTATGTGCTGCATCTTTATGCTACCATTGTATTTCATGTACCAGGAGTGCCTGCAAATAATCATCTCTCTATTTAAATGACCATTTCTATTTTTCCCACCAAAGTAGAAAATGTTATATAATTTCCATGTGTCAGATTTCTATCCACTCACTTGTACATAAATTTTGCACTTTTTTGATTTCTCAAATTTCCATGTAAACCGGTTTACCTTTGTGAGTTATTAGTTATTGTTAGTTTTGCAGTTGGCCCTGCTGTTTCAAGTCCAGTCTTGCTATCTGTGTTTTTTGTGCAATCTCCCTTGACCAAGTGGGTCTCCTCTCCATGCTCTCATCTCCTCTCACATCCAAAACATGTGCTTGTTGATTAGGTGGCTATATTACTCAGGTTTATGGGAAAAGGTAATGATGAGTACGATTTCTGAGGCTATTGGGAAATGAGGGGGGGATGTGACAGATGGGATTGTTCTACTGGGGACTGGCACATATTTGGTTTTTTGAAGAGGGTTCTTTAGTATCATTAGGATAGGGCAATAGCTTTCTTTGTTTAGATTTTAATTTTGCCCTTTTATTATGTTTATCCAAGTGCCCCTTTAGACACCTCATAATTAATAATCAGTATTTCCTCACCTGTTCACTTTAACATTCCACTCCCCCAAGCCATTTTCCCCTTCACTATTTAATATAACAACCTGCTTATAATCTTAATTATTCAATTTCTTGTTCACATTTATTTATCACAAGTACATCAAGGCATACAGAGAATTGTATCATTTGTTAACAGTCAAAGGATGTGCTGGGAGTTCTGCAAATATGGCAACCTCACTGTGTTCAGAAGAATAACACAAGCAGCAAAACAAGCTCCCTCACACCCTCCCATCCACTTGTACAAAGACAGGCCTCCAACCCCTGTACTGGCTGCCTCCAGTCCTTGTCACAGGACACTGATTTCTGGCCAGCACAATAACTCCTCTTCATCTTTGCTGCTGTGCCCCACCAATTTAAATTATTTTCTCACACCTCTTTCTTTGGACACAGCTATATCATTAGTTTTTTTTTGTATTTTTTTAGTTTTATATTTTAGTTTTCTCTTTCCTATTTTATCTTTATTATTGTACAGTTATATTTAACACTGCTTTCTTGCTCAAGCAAGGCCTCCATTATTGTTATTGGATGACAATCACTCTTGGTTTCATATGTCTGTAGCTACTCTATTTGCCATGTTCTCTGCATTTGTGTACTTGCATCCAAACCCGTGATGGCAGTGCAATTCTTACCTGCAAATGCTTTGGTCATAGCCATCATGTAGCGGTCTCTCTTGTCCAGAAATGGTCTTAATGCCCCTAGAAACTCAAATATTTTACATTTTTTCATCAAGCATTTTCTGATTGGACATATTTTACTGCCGTCACCCATTTGTGCATGGAGTTGGGAGGATTCGACTTCCATGCGTTCACCTCTGTTTCTCCAGAATAAATCTCGATGGGCTGGAATGGGTTTTAAGTTTCGTAAGTAGAGTCACCATGGTATATGAGAAAACGGCAGGTGGCCATTTCCAGAGGTAATTTATAGTGTATGTTTTGCATTAAAAGGTTTGATGAGAAGTGCATTGAAAATTTAAAAAGAACTTTAGAACAAGGGGATTAGCAAAGGAATGAAAATGATTAAGTTTTTTGTAACAGTAACTGGTCAACATTTGAAAATGCATAGAACCTGGCAAACAAAACTGAGTAGCTACTGACATATGAAGCCAACAGGGATTGTCATCTAGTAGCAGTAATTTGAAAATGCTGAGTTAGTACTGGAGGTACATTGCATTGTAGCATTTAAAAAGGAGCTGAAGGAGAATTTGTTGGGAAATGGGTTTAGATTACTGCAGCAAAAAGCTGGACTGGATTTGACAGGCTAAATAGTTTCCTTTCATGCTATTACAATGTATATATTTGAAATTGTGTGTATTCTCTTCGAGGTTTGCTTTCCATAATTTGTGTTAAGTAGCCATGGTTTTCACTGCTGATTCTTAAGAGTTTAAGGTAATTTTTTTTTCGCCACAGACTTGAAACTCTGTATCCCTTATGCATTTAAATTTCTTTATTCTCTCAGACAAACATAATAAATTGTTAATTCATTAGGACAGATTTACAGCATTGACTTTCATTTGTCCAGGACTGGCGTGGACAGAAACAGCAGTGAGTGAATACATTGAGGAGATGAAGGGCTGAAAATTGACACTGCAGTGTTACGTTTTGGAACTGATCCTGTTGTGTTCTCCAGCTTCAAGGATTATGAGTGTGGTTGTTCTTCTCCAGCAACATCACTCTTAATTCTGTACTTTTCCCAAGGATGTGGTGTTTCCACTGCTGGCATAAAGTTTAACCAACGATAGTAAAACCCTCGAAACCCATCAATTTTTTCCAGATAGATGTTCCTTGACTTGTACTGAAAAAAAGAGGAGATAAATCAGATCAATGTCCCTCTATCCAAGTCTGTGAATTTGACCAGGATTAGGTATTATACTGATGGTGTCCTAATCTTAAGACATAGCAGAAATAAGTCTGTTCAGTCCATCAGATCTGCTCTGCCAATCAATCATAGCTAACATATTTGCCCTCTTAACTTCATTCTCTAGCCTTCTCTCCATAATCTTTGACGTCCTTATTAACCAAGAACTTATAAACTTCTGCTTTAAATATACTCAATGACTTAACCTCCACAGCCGTCTGTGGTAATGGATTCCACAGAATCATCACCTGGCTAAAGAAATTCCTCCTCATCTGTGTTCTGAAGATATATCCTTCCATTCTGAGGCTGTGTCTTCTGCTCCTAAACTCTCTCACAATTGGATGCATCCTCCACGTACACTCTATCCAGGGCTTTCAATATTCGGTAAGTTTCAATGAGATTTCCTCCTCGTTCTTCTAAACTCCAAGTACAGGTCCAGACCCATCAAATATTCCTCGTATATTAACTTTTCCATTCCTGTGATCATTCCTGTAAATGATCTCTGGATCCTCTCCAATGTAGACTCCCCGCTCACCATATTCCAATGGCAGTCTTACCAATGCCTTATAAATCCTCACCATTACATCCTTGCTTTTATGTTTTAGTCCTCTCGAAAAGGAGGCTAGCATTGCGTTTGCCTTCCTTATTACTGACTCAGCCTGAGAGTTAACCTTTAGGGAATAGATTACACCTTAAGGAAACAATGGTGTCTTTGGTCTGTTTTATCACGTGCCTCCAAATACCCCAAAACTTCATCCTTAATAATGGACCCTAATATCTTGCCAACTACTGAAGTCAGGCTAACTGGTCTCTAATTTTGTCTTTTGCCTTCCTCCCTTAAAGTGTGGACATTTGTGATTTAAGAGTGCTTGAAAGATTCCCAAAGCTATTTTTGAATGATCACTACTAATGTCTCTACAATCTGTACAGTTAACTCGTTCAGAACCCTGGAGTGTATTCAGTCTGGTCCAGGTGACATATACCTTTAGACCTATCAGCTTCCCAAACACCTTAGTAATAACGACTACACTCTCCGAACACACTTGAATTTCTGATATGCTGCTGGTGTCTTCAGAGTGAAGACTGACGCAAAAACTTATTTATTTCAACTACCATTTCTTTGTTCCCCATTACTACCTCACAAGTGTCATTTTCCAGTGGACTGATGTCCACTCTTGCCCCTCTTTTACTATTTATAGACTAAAAAAAACTTCTGGTATCCTCTGTTGGCTCATATTTCATCTTTATTTTTCTCATTTTTCAGTTGCCTTTTGTTAGTTTCAAAAGCTTCCCAATCCTTTAGCTTCCTACAAATTTTGCTACATTGTGTCCCCTCTTTTGCTTTTATGTTGTCTTATTTCCCTTATCAGACACGGTTCTCTTATCCTCCCTTTAAAATGCTGCTTCTTTGGGGTAAACTGATCCTGCCTCTTGCATGTTTCTCTCAGACACTCCAGCTATTGCTACTCTGCCGTCACCTCTGATAGTGTCCCCTTCCAATCAACTTTGGCCAGCTCCTCTTCGTGCCCCGTGGTTACCCTTACTCAACTGTAATGCTGATACATCCGATTTTAGCTTCTCCCTTTCAAACTGCAGGGTGAATTCTATCTTAACATGATCACTGCCATAGGTTCTTGTAAGAACTGGGTACAATAATGTTGGTTATAGCTTAGAACAGTAATTTAGCTCTAGAAGTAATGGTGATGTCATATTAATTTGGTACTAAGAGTCCACTGCATTGTTACTTCTAGTTTCAGTATACACCAGCCAAATACTGATCAAATGTAAAAGTGAATTATAGCAAAATAACGAGGCTTCTGCCGTTACCACTTAATTACAGATTAGTTACATTCTTTCTTCATGCTGCTTTTAATGGTAACTGCTGCATTTTCTAACATATGGTTTTTTTTTCTGTTTAAAAAAAAACGGACTGGAAGAGATGAAAAGTAATGTCTAGGTGCTTAGACATTAAGTAACTGCTATAATAAGTCAGACATTTGTGTTCTGGCTAACAGCTGCATCAGTATGATGAAGCTCCAAACTTACATTTTTTTCTTAAGGTGCTTTAGTCCAGTATTGCCTAATAAAGTATCTTCATTGTACGTGAACTTCTGAGATACTTCAATTAGATACAACGGAATTTAGTCTGCTACCATTTCTTTCTGACTCAATTACACTCGCTATCAGAAACACTGCAAAAATTATTGCTGTTGAACGCAGCAAAAGCCACTGTAGGCACAATTTCAGCAAATGTACATGAACTCATCTGTCCCTTTTTGCTGTACAAGATCAATGCGCTGGAAAGAGCACCCAGTTGCTCATATTGTGTATTTCTGGAGGCAGCCACATTGCCTGTAACTATGAATAAATGACCAGTCTGGGCTCCCAACCACACTCGCTGGCTACAGAATACACAGATGTTTCCCTTGGTTTAGTGAACAACATGCATTTTTTAAAAACTTTAAAAAATATTAATGTTCATCACCAACCTTGTCAAAGTTTGGAGGGTACTTAACAACAAATTCCAACTGCTTAAGGACAACCTCATTGGGGGGTACTTGATTTCTCGCCATGTCTTGCAGGATGTTGGTGAGAAACACATAATCTAATCGCTTTGCTGCATTGTTGATCAGGGTGCTGTAGACATTGACATTGGGGATTATTCCAGAGAGCTGAAATAAAGCAGGTTTCAATGAATACAGTGCTTTTGGAATACCTAGATGAATTACAAAAGAGGGAAAAGAAAAATACAGTTTGTTATGTAGCAGTGATGTAATAACAGCAAGCACGAAATTTTGCCTCCTTGTGTCCTTCCATTCAGGCAGGGTTGCAGTAGTAGCCAGAAACACTTGCAGCCTTGTGTCATCCCTGCAATTAATTCAGCTGCTTGGTAGTGCAAGACAAATGTGCTCCATTCTTTGACTGATGCTAAGCAGAAATACATCATAATCCAGACACCCTCTCTGCTAAACTGAAATAAAGAGTGGATTGACAGGAACAAAATTGAGTTCATTAACACTTAAAAAATGGTGGCAGTTTGCAGATTAAGTGGGTGCATAGCTGGGAGACGATGACATGGAAAGTGGCTTCTCACTGCCCTTAGTAAAACTGCCTCCAATGCATTCTACTATAATAGTTATATCTGGTGCAGTGTGTGTCCCCTGACCAAGTTGCATCTGTGTTTATTTGCCATATTTAAATACCTTAGCCTTCTGATCAGTTCATTCATCTCCTGAAACCTGCTCTTTCATTTTGTTTGCCAGAGCAGATCCTTTTAAATTCCCCCTCCTAATTCCAACATAAATATCTGAATCTTCCCATTTAAGCATCACGGTTGACTTTGCATCTGATTTTCAAGGATACTGGACTCACAATTTTCATCACAATTATAGCATATTTTTGTTTTCATAACAAGATCATGGACCTGACAAAAATATTTCTAATTATAGCTAAATATGAATGAAATAATGAAATGTCAATAAACATATCTAATAAGTTATGAAGGACATATGATTCAAAAGGCTACTCTAGATCTGTACTAATCAAATGGCTGATGTATTTATGGACACCAACCTCTTGCTTCGGCAATCTGGAGTACCGCTTGCTTCAAGGAGACATCAAGAAGAATGTGGTCAACTGCCCAGTGACTACCAACCAGTAGCACTTATATCCACTGTGATGAAGTGCTTCAAGACACTGGCCATGAAGTGCATGCCCTGCCTGAGGAGTGACTTCGATGCACTGCAATGTGCGCCCTCACAATAGATCAACAGTAAATACCACATTCATTGGATCTTCTCTCAGCTCTGGAACATCTGGACAGTGAAGATGCACACGTCAGAATGCTCTTCATTGACTACAGCTTAGCATTCAGCACTTCCATCCCCTCTAAACTCATTGTGAAGCTCCAAGACCAGGGCCTCAGAACCTCGCTGTGCATCTTGATCCTGGGTTTCCTCACTGGCAGACCGCAGTTGGTGTGGATTGGAAACAACAATCCATCCACACCCACCATCAGCACAGGGACACCACAAGGCTGTGTGCTTAGCCCCCTGTTCTACTCATTTTATACTTACTGTGTGGCTAAGTACAGCTCCAATGCCATATTTAAGTTTGCTGATGGTCTCACTGTTGTTGGCTAAATCAAAGGTGGTGACAAATCAGAAAATAGTAGGGAGATTGAAAATGTGGTTGAGTGGTGCCACAACACCACCCTCTCACTTAATGTCAGAAAAACCAAAGAGCTGATTATTGACTACAGGAGGATGCAGCCAGAGGTCCGTGAGACAGTACTGGTTAGGGATCAGAGGTGAAGAGTCAGTAGCTTTAAATTTCTTGTTAACATATTAAAGCATCTGTCCTTGGACCAGCACATAAATGCTATTATGAAGAAAGCACGATAATGCTGCTACTTTCTTGTAAGTTTCTGTAGATTTGGCATGTCACCAAAACCTCTGACAAACATCTACAGATACACAATGGAGAGTATCTTCACTGGTTGCATCATGGCCTCATATGTCCATAAGACATAGAAGCAGAATTAGGCCACTCAGCCCATCGAGTCTGCTCTGCCATTCCATCATGGCTCAACCCCATACACCCACCATCTCACCATATCCTTTGATGTCCTCACCAATCAGGAAACGATCAAGTTACACCTTAAATATACCCATGGACTTGGCCTCTGCTGCAGTCTGTGGCAGAGCATTCCACAGATTCACTATTCTCTGGCTTAAAGAATTCCTCCTTACCTCTGTTCAAAAAGGTCACTCCTCAATTTTGAGGCTGTGCCCTCTGGTTCTGAATAGTTTCCCCACCAGAGGAAACATCCTCTCCACATCCACCTTATCTAGTCCTTTCAACATTCAGTGGGTTCCACACATTCTCCTAAATTTCAGTGAGTACAGGCCCAAAGCTACCAAACGCTTTTCATTTGTTAACCAGTTTGTCCCTGGAATCATCCCCATGAACCTCTTCTGGACTGCCTCCAATGACAACACATCCTTTCTGAGATATGGGGCCCAAAATAGTTGACAATACTCCAAGTGCAGTCTGACTAGTGTCTTATAAAGCATCAGAATTATCTCCTTGTTTAGATATTCTATTCCCCTTGAAATAAATGCCAACATTGCATCTGCCTTCTTTACCACAGACTCAATCTGTAAATTAACTTTCTGGAAGTCTTGCACAAGGATTCTCAAGTCCCTCTGCACCTCTGATGTTTGAAACTTCTCCCCTTTTAAACAATAGTCAGCACTATCGTTCCTTTTACCAAAATGCATTATTATACATTTCCCAACACTGTATTTCATCTGTCACTTTTTTGTCCATTCTTCCAAATTGTCTTAAGTCCTGGTGCAAACGCATTGCTTCCTCAGCACTACTACCCTCTGCCTATCTTTGAATCATCCACAAACTTTGCCACAAAACCATCAATTCCATTATCCAAATCACTGACAAACAATGTGAAAAGTAGTGGTCCCGATACTGATCCCTGAGGAACACCTCTAGTCACTGGCAGCCAACCAGAAAAGGCCCCCTTTTATTCCCACTCACTGCCACCTGACAGTCAGCCATTTCTCTATCCATGCCAGTATCTTTCCTGTAACACCACAGGATATTGTTAAGCAGCCAAATGTGTGGCACCTTATCAAATGCCTTCTGAAAATCCAAGTAATGACATTCACTGCCTCTCCTTTGTCCACCCTGCTTGTTACTTCCTCAAAGAACTCTAACGGATTTGTCAGGCAAGATTTCCCTTAACAGAAACCATGACTTATTTTATCATTAGTCTCCAAGTTCCCCAAAATCCCATCCTTACTAACAGACTTCAACACTTTCCCAAGCACTGAGGTTAGGCTAACTGGCCTATAATTTCCTTTCCTTTGCCCTCCTCCTTTCTTAAAGAGTGGAGTGACATTTGCAATTTTCCAGTCCTCCGGGACCATGCCAAGATCACGAACTTTTTCCCTATGTAATAGCACTGGCGCTCACTCCTGCTCCCTGATGCTCACAGAACTCTTGCACACTGCTAGTGGCTTCCACAGTGAAGACAGATGCAAAGTATCCATTAAGTTCATCTGCCAGTTCTTTGTCCCTCATTACTACCTCACCAGCATCATTTTCCAGTGGTCCAATATCAACTCTCACCTCCCTTTTCCTCTTTATATAACTGAAAAACCTTTTAGTATCTTACTGTATGTCAATGGCAAGTTTTCCCTCAAATTTTATCTTTTCCCTTCTTGTAGCTTTTTTAGTTGCCCTTTACGTACCAAAGCTTTCCATCCCAGCCCATTCTATCACTCCCCACCGTCGAGTACACTTACATGGAGCACTGCCACAAGAAAGTGGCATCCATCATTGAAGATCCCCAGCACCTAGGCCATACCCTCTTCTTACTACTACCACCAGGGAAGAGGAACGCAAGCCTTGAGTCCCACACTACCAGGTCAGAAACAGGCTCCTGAACCGGTGTGGATAACTTCATTCAATGCTACTCTAAACTGATTCTGTGACTTCCATACTCACTCAAGGATTCTTGATAACTCATGTTCCTAGTATTATTTTTATTGGCACAGCTTATCTTCTTTTGCACATTGATTGTCTGTCAGCCATGTATAGTTTTCACAAAGTTTTATTGTATATTTTCCTGTAAATGCCTGTAAGGAAATGAATGTCAAAGTAATAAATGATATCATATACATACTAAAATAATAAATTTACTTTCAACTCTGAAACTGGTTCAAAATATTTGATGAGTTAATAAAAATTGTTGATGTTTGCTTCTATTTGTTTTTTTTAATTGTATTTCTATCTGAGTGAGCTGGATAACCAGCTTGTTTAATTGCACTGATTGTAATCATTTTCAAGAAAGAAATCTGTGCACCCTGTGGCTCATGTAGTCAATAATCAGCTTTTTGTTTTTGGTTACGTTGAGTGAGAGGTGGTTGTGGCACCATTTAGCCAGACTTGTAAGCTACCTCCTATATTCTGATTCATCATCACATTTGATTCAGCCAACAACACGGTGTCATCAGCACATTTAACTATGGCACTGGAGCTGTACTTAGCCTCACAGTCATAAGTATAAAGCGAGCAGAGCAGGGGGCTAAGCACACAGCCTTGTGGTGCACCTGTTTGACGGTGAATGTGCAGGATATATTGTTGCCAATCCAAACTGCCTGGGATCTGCAAGTGAGGAAATTGGAGATCAGGTCTTGAGGAGTTTTGAGGGGATGATGGTGTTAAATTCAGAGCTGTAGGCAATGAAGAGCATTCCGATGTATGCACCTTTACTGTCCAGATGTCCGAGGATTGAGTGAAGAGCCAATGAAAGTGGATGTAGATGCTGCCTGACAATAGTCATTGAGACAGGTTACCATGTTCGTTTTGGACACCGGTAAAACTGAAGACTGCTTGAAGCAGGTGGATACCCCAGAATGCTGAAGTGACAGGTTAAAGGCATCAGTAAACACTCCAGCCAGCTGTTTAGAACAGGTGTTCTGTGCTCGGCTAGGTACAGCATGGGCCAGATGTTTTCTCTGGGTTCACCCTCCTGAAGGATGCTCTCATGTCAGCCTCAGAGACTGAAATCACGGTCGTTGGGGGCTGTGGTTGTTCGTGAAGATGCCTCCATGTTATGTCGGCCAAAGCGAGTAATGAGCTGATCTGGGAGTGAAATCTTCTTGTCACCTACGTCACTTGGTTTTACTTTGTGGAGATGCTAGCATTCAAACTCTGCCACAGTTGTCGAGCATCCTGTGATTCAGGTTTGATCGGAATTGCTATTTCACACAAGCTGGCTTTCAGAAGGTCATACCTGGACTTCTTGTACTCCACTTAGTCACCAGACCTGAACACCATCGATCTAACCCTCAGTCGATAACGGATCTCTTGGTCACCCAGGGCTTCTGGTTGGAGAACTTTCTTAATGATTTTATGGGGACACACTCGTCCACGAGTGTCTTAAGTCTGTGACAACCATGACATATTCATTCAGATCATCTAACAAGTCCTTGAACATCACCCAGTCCACTAACTCGAAGCAACCCTGTCTGCCTCCCATGACCACCCCATTGTTATTGTTACCTCTGGTGCCTTGCTCCTTAGCCTCTGCCTGTATGCAGGTAGAACAAGGACAGACAGTTGATCAGATTCCCCAGAATGTAGTTTAGGGATGGAACGGAAGGCATTCCTAAGTGTAACAGTGGTTGAGTGCGTTGGGACCCCTGGTGCTGCAGGTTGTACGTTGAGGACAATCTGGCAGTGATTTCTTCAAGCAAGCCTGACTGAAGTCCCCAGCAATGATTCGAAAGGCATCAGGGTAAGCTATGTTAATGCCTGTGCTGGTAACTATGAAACTAACAGATTACTTACTGTAAATGCCCACCTGGTTCACCAAAAAGTTCTTTGAAAGGAGGAAAACTGTCATCCTAACCTGTGGCTCCTATTTTTGACTCTCAACAGTTGACTTTAAGTATCTCTTGAAAATAGCTTATGAAGTCATTTAGTTCAATTAATAATTAACACCAGTCTGACTTGGGTGGCAGGGTGGAGATGTCTCTACCAAAGGAGGTGTAAGGCACTTCTTCCCTCTGTTAGCCTGCAGGTCACCCATGGGCAAAGTGTAGCACCTGCTTAGACCCCCAATCAGGGAGCAGGTGGTGGATGGTCTTATGAGCAGATGGTGCATATCACAAGTCCTGGTTTGCGACCACTGACGCCAGGTAGACGATCTCTGAAGAGTATTGATAATGGCTGTGGTCACCCGTCATTGTAAAGACACTGCCCAGAAGATGACAATGGCAAACCAGATCTGTAGAAAAATATGCCAAGAACAACCATGGTCGCCCACGATCGCCCATGTCATACAACACAGCACATAATGAACGAATGAACAGGTCCGACCATCGACACCCAAAATTCATGAATGCAACAGCTATGCCACTGTTCTGCAGCCGAACAGATACGAAGACATAGCCTCTGACTTTTATTCTGTTCTGGGATTGAGATTTCCTGCAATCCACATTGCAGGAGACACAGAAGAATTTAATTTCTATTTACTGGAAGCGTATTCTCCACTCATTTCATAAAAAATGCTCCAGTTATAGTTAAGATGTTGTGTTGACCTATATAAATGTACAGTTACATTCAAGATTATTGTCATTTATTCTCTTTAGGAACAGATCATTAATGGTTACCTTCATGTCCTGGAGGAGCTTCAGTCCGTCATGGCTTTTCCTGCAGGCTATTGCCAGGTTGCAGAAAGTATGCATGGTTGGCGAGAGGCCTCGCTCAACTACAATTGACAGTAAAGCCTAAAGGGAATTAATACATATTATCACAGGGTTTAAAAAGACGACGTGTTACTGCTGTGCTACATCCTGAATGGAAACCAAGCAATGGTCTTCGGTAATGTTTGTAACTAGGTGAAATAAAGCTGTGCTCAGCAAAATGGATTCCAATCCAACCCAGCCTGGTGGCATGTCTGCTTCCTGTAACAATTTTCAGTGAAGATACTCTGAACAGCTTCAGTCTAATTTCTGGCAGGTGTGAACTAACACCACAAAGTGGCAATTTAAATTCAGATCCTGGATAACTATGGGTAATAATGAAGCACGGTCTAATATTGAAGGTGAAAGTTCTTTGGAGACTGGGTAGACACACGTAGATTGGACAGGATGGACATAGCCAAGTGGCGATTCAGCCTGGGGTACTTTATGGCTGAACTGGAAGTATTCAGTTTTCTGGCCTCAGTACACAAAATCCATCTGGATACAAAGGTGCACTTTATACGGATTTCATATTATTGAAGTGAAACAGTGACATAGATTCTGAATATGAACAAATACAATTTTACGGAGAATATAAATGAGAGGATCCCAGTGTGGTGTCATTAGTCAAGATTCTGATTGATCAGCACATCACATCACTGAAGGTGGAAAATGTCTCAGATATCCTGTGAACTTCAACAGTGTTTCTACAATCCCTGGCTCCCCGATGTGCTTTCATTTTAGAGTCAACAAAATCAGAAAATTACCCAAATTGAAACTAGCTGAATATAAATAGTTCACTCAACAACAATACAAAGGATATTATGCCAATACACCCATTTAAATTGGGGGAGTGAAAAGGAACGTAGGACGATAGAACCTGGCTTTGAGCACAAGTCTCAAAGGCCATATTGCCTGTCTGTTCCAGGAGTAAAGATATCACCAAGGAGATGGGGAGAAACTAGGGACGGGAAGGGAGGAATCAATTGTCAAGGTTAACAAAGGTACTGTCAAAATAGGTAGGCTTAAAGATAAATTATTCCAATTAGGCCCCAAATTAGAAATTGGAATCTCAACTGAGTAATCCCTGGGCTGTTACCTGGGCATTAAGCAAACTGACATGGAGTAAATAAACCCAGGGCATTAAGTGCATACGTTGAGGATTGGTATGGAAGAAATGAACGGGGCACTGACAGTTACTGAGGAAAGTGTTTGCTGTTCCACAGGGAAGGACTTCACTTGAAACAGACCAGGAGCGGTGTTTTGGGTGAGGGGAAATAGAGGAAGGACAAGGTAGAAATCTGAGTAATGATAAAACGAGGAATTGAATATGCCACGTTTCTTGATGGCAGAAAGGAAAAGGAGCTGGAACAGCTTTGCCAACAAAAGATGAAATCAGAATAATAACAGGAACTTGGCTTGGATGATCACAACTAGAATCAGCTGGGGTACTGATAAAACTGGTGGGAGTAGTTTAAAGGGCCTCCCAATTGTAGCTAATCATAAGAATCATGTAAACCACAAAATAACGCAGCTGTGTAAGAAAGGCACTGCAATAATTGTGAGCAGCAAATCTTCATACAGATTGGGAACTTAATCTTGTCGACAGGTTTATGAAGTGTATTTGGTACGGTTTAAGATAACTAAGGTCTCAGTAAGGATGTCACTGAGATTTTGAGATATATCTTTGAAAGAATTGTCAATCTTCCTCAGATCTTGGTACTAGATCTTTGCACCGTCAGGGCTAATCTAGCTTATTATAGATCAGTGCCGACTCCAGAAAGGGAATAAGTGATGGTTCATGCAATACATTCATTCAGAAGAACAGGGGTCATGAACTCTACACTAATTATAGTTGTCATAACTGACAGATTTATTTGACTTTTTTTGGTGTAGAGATTATGAGATAGACATTTTCTGATCACTAAGCCCCTCCAGTGTTAGCCTGAGGCTGCTAAAATCGCTTACCTTTGCACCTTTTAGATCACCCAATCTGCTCTTTTTCCTGATGAGGGTGTTAAAGAATGAAATGTCTGGCTTCACACCATGCTCATCCATGAGGGACAGCAAGGATGACTCGGACTGGCTGTTTGGTTCCACTATATCAGCCAAGAGTGTGAATGTCTTAATATCTGGAAGCACATTATCTTCCCTCATTTTACTTAGAAAGCCATCCAGATATCCGATCAGTGCTAGTCTGTCGTGCGGTGCGGTTGCACTTCCCAGAGAAATTATATTCTTCTTGTTGACCTGGATGTGGAGCAGATTAGGTAGATTATTTTGAGGAAGTCCTTTGGAGTCTGAGTCAACTATATGACTTTCATTCCTGGGAACAAGTTCCAAAGATCGTTCTTTTCCTTGGCTACTTTCGAATGGCAGGTTTGGTGCTTCAATCAGTCCTGATAAAGTTACATTGCTGTGCTCATCCTCGGGTTCAGAGGCTCTGCAGGTAGTTAACGAACCGCCCTGATGCTCATCAGCAGACAGGCCAAACAACTGCTCTTCCAATGTATCAACTGACAAAGTGGTTGTGTGTTTACTGTTTCTTGTCACTTTCTGACCTCTGAGCTTCTGAACTCTTCTGAACTGCTTTAGTTGCCTCCTCACATTCTCGTCACTCAACAGAGCGCGAGACGCCACCGTAGGATTCCCGATACCACAGTCCCTAGCAGCCCGCAGCAGCAGGTTGTAGCTCTTGGCATCAGGCTGAATACCCAGTTTTAACATCTCCCGCCAAACCTGCGAAAGAGACAAAGGCAAGACTAAGGTACATTTTTCACGATGAGCTTGTGAGATCCAATATGGTATCATTGATCATACTTGAAAGAGAATGTTACAATAAAACCTCTTTGCCCAAATCCATCATTAATTTATTGAACCAAGTTTCATCCTCTCAAATTTAAAAGAAAGCTATGAGCCCTGGTTTTTATCTCTGGCTCAGTGTCAGCGCCATCTTCTTAAGAGTTGACAGACTGGCATTTTAGATGATCAATTCACTAAGTGCTACAAGAGCAATGGCTCTTAACAAATAATACATTAAATGAAGATCCCTTCTCTTCCATTAGTGGACTTCGGCAATTCACTTACACAACTTGAAGAAAGATAGGATCTAGAACACCCTCGAATAATTCCACCAAAGCAGAATTAATTGGCCCGTGGTAGGTAAAAATCACCTGCTGCATTTCATGATACCTCTTTGAAAAATATTTCATGGATTTTAAAGCTCTTTGTGAATCCGAAGATGTGATAGGTGCTTTACGGAAGCAACCTCTTGCTCTTTATTCATTCTTCCAGCAGAGTTTTATTGGACTGGGCAACCATCTCTGGCTTCAAAAAAGTTGGTATTTTTTAATGAATAACCATCCTAATGCTTTGCTCCCCTCATTCCTTTATTTAATAGACTAAGCTGCATTGGTCTTGCCCGTCACCTGGTTCCCACTCTGGTGTCTCAGTTATGCCTAGTTCACTGCTGGGTTCTATCTGCTGCATGATCCTTTTTGAAGAATTACTTACTGTCTATTGCTTCATTATCCAACCAGAGTTGTTGGTTTTTATACTGATGTCCTTGAAATTGAAAAACAGAAACAATGAACGAGCAATATCTTACAATATCCACCTACTGTCACTCGAAGCTCTGTTTCAGCTGGAGCTGTGACATTTAGTACAATCACTGTTCTTACATTATTTCATTTTCTGAAAACTATTGGGAGAAAGGGGAATTGACCTTTACAAAAATGTCAGAAGAGACAGATTATCACGGACTAAGAAAGCCCTCTGGTATATGGTGACTCACCAGCACACCGCACTACTGAACGGGAAGAAGGGCCATCAATATGTTAGCTGTCATTTCAGACAAAAGAGGGAAAATCAATGCATTCAACACTCCTACTTAGTAGGACGGTGGTAGAACACCGAGTGGCAGGCTTTGTCACTGAGTTCAGGATTTCCTGCTGTCACTTCCAGCAGCTAATCACAGAGAGTGGCAAGAACTGCCTCTTGTAGCTCCACTTTATCCTGAAAATTGAAAGGCAGGAAAAGAGAAGAAAATGATGCTCAATTTACCTGTAATGAATATCTAAAGCCATTGTCAGTGTCCATAATGCTGCCCATCATTAAAGTGCTGAACGTTTCTACATTAAGCTCAAGACCACTGTGAACTATTTCCTGAAAAATAAACACACAAGGCGTCTCTCATAAGAAAGGCAGCAACATAGCATAATTTGTTCAAAGTCTCAGCTGGCCCATGTATATTTTTAAAAACCTCTTCGTTCGTTATGTGCTGTGTCGTATGACTTAGGCCACCATGGTCTTTCTATGACCATGACTGTACTTGGCACATTTTTCTACAGAAGTGGTTTACCATTGCCATTTTCTGGGCAGTGTCTTTACAAGACGGGTGGCCCCAGCCAGTATCAATACTCCTCAGATTGTCTGCCTGGTGTCAGTGGTTGCATAACCAGGAATTGTGATCTGCACCACTGCTCGTACGACCATCCACCACCTGCTTGCATGGCTTCACCTGACCCCGATCGGGGGGGCTAAGCAGGTGCTACACCTTGCCCAAGGGTGACCTGCAGGTTAGCAGAGGGAAGGAGCAGCTTACACCTCCTTTGGCAGAGACGTTTCTCCACCCTGCCACCCCACAAAACCTCTTAAACTTTGCTATTCTAGACAGAAATACCTGTTTTACAAGTCCCTCTTCATTATTTTATCTTCTTGGTCCTGATGCACCTTAGTTTATGTTCACCACAATCTTCCAATGTGGTGAAGATATACTAAAGTAGAAATGACTAATATTTAGCATAAATTTATCATCATTGTCTTTGTATTAAACAAAAACTTTCAGTAACATAATACTCCTTTAACAAAGATAAATATCCCAAAGGTATAAAGAAAACAAAATGAGCTGAAGGACATTGGGAAGGCTCTTTAAAAACCTGGTCAAGGAAATGTGCTTTAAAGAGGGTCTCCGGAAATGCAGGGAGGTGGAAAGCTGGAGGAGTGAGGGTTAAATTTCAGAGTGTAGACTCTACCTGATGCTGCAGCTTATCTCACAAGCTCAAAGACTGCAGGGAAAAGAGAAGAAAATGAAGTTTCCTTGTATTACCTATAACATACAGCTACATTGGATTTGCAGTGAATGGCAAAGGATGCACGAGGTGAAATGATTCTATATTGTGTACTATTCAATTTAATAAATTCATACATACAATATTGTACCAAGAATTATAATAAATCAGTTGAATACAACCTGCTCTTTACAAAATCCTATACATTATATATAAACACAATAAAGCGTTTCATACAAATAACAAAGCAAGACTCGTTCTTATAGGAATAATTAAAGAATTGTTAAGTGTGAGAAATGCTATTCAGTCCTAATAACAGGCTGGCGTTTGCATCATGTTCAGAAGTTTATCACATCTGTAACTCTCTTGTTAGCTGACATGCTTTAAGATTGTGTTAAGAGCTGCATAGATGTCAGTATATATGTACTTCCTAACTATTACACTGGAGAATTAAATATTTTAACCATGATCTCTACCTCTTAATTCTTTTCAGAAACAGCCAAGAGATCTGTCATTAAAAGGCTTTATGGAGGCTGATGATAACTAACCTCTCCAGAATGGCAGTTGTCATGGGGGATTTTAACTTCCACATAGATTGGGTAAATCAGGTTGGTCAAGGAAGTCTTGAGGGGGACTTCATAGAATGCATTCATGATGGCTTTTTTGAGCAGCATGTTAGAGAACCTACAAGGAAAAATGCTATCTTAGATTTAGTCCTGTTCAATGAGACAGGTAAAATTAATGATCTTGTAGTTAGGGATCCTCTTGGAAAGAGTGATCATAGTGTGATTGAATTTTGCAACAGATGGCGGATGAAATAGTTAGATCTAAAGCATGAACGAGGGAGATGACAACAGGATGAGGGAGGAGTTGGCTAATGTGGATTGGGAGCACAGGCTATTTGGTAGGACAGTAAAGGAACAGTGGAATACTTTCAAAGAGGTTTTTCACAGTGTTCAACAAAAGTATATTCCAGTCAAAAGTAAGGACAGTAAGTGTGGGGAGAGCCAGCCTTGGATAACTAAGGAAATAAAAGGTAGTATCAAATTAAAAGCTCATATGTACAAAGTTGCTAAGAGTAGTGAGAGACTGGAGGATTGGGAAAACTTTAAAAAACAACAAGGAACAACTAAACAAGAAATAAGGAAAGGGAAGATAGAGTATGAAAGTAAATTAGCACAAAATATAAAAAGATAGCAAAAGTTTTTATAAATATGTAAAGCGGAAGAGGGTGGCTAAAGTCAATGTAGGTCCCTTGGAAGATGAGAGGGGATATTGATATTGGGTGATAAGCAAATGGCTGAGTCATTGAATGACTATTTTGTGTCAGCCTTCATGGTGGAGGTCCTGATGGGATGCATCCCAGGGTACTGACGGAATTGGCGGAGGTTATAGAAGACACGTTGGTAATCATTTACCAAAATTCTCTAGACTCTGGGCAGCTCCCGGCAGATTGGAAGACAGCAAGTGTCACACCACTTTTTAAAAAGGGATGGAGGCAAAAGATGGACAACTGTAGGCCAGTTAGCTTAACATCTGTAGTTGGGAAAATGCTTGGAGTTGTCATTAAGGAAGAAATATCAAAACATTTAGAAAGGAGTGGTTCCATTAGACAGACGCGGCTTGGATTCAGAAAGGGCAGGTCTTGTTTGACAAACTTACTGGAGTTCTTTGAGGACATAATGAGTGCAGTGGATAGAGGGAACAGGTGGATGTTGTATTCTTGGATTTCCAGAAGGCGTTCGATAAGGTGCCGCACAAGAGACTTATAAATAAGGTACGGATGCATGGAGTCGGAGGAAGTGTATTGGCATGGATAGTGGATTGGTTAACCAATAGAAGGCACAGAGTTGGTATAAATGGGTGTTTCTCCAGTTGGCAGTCAGTGGTGAGTGGGATGCTGCAGGGGTCGGTGCTGGGCCCGCAGCTGTTTACCATTTACATTGATGATTTAGAAGAGGGGACTGAGTGTGGTGTAGCAAAATTTGCTGATGACACTAAACTGAGTGGAAAAGCAAATTGTACAGAGGATGTGAGAGTCTGCAGAGGGATATAGATAGGTTAAGTAACTGGGCCAAGGTCTGGCAGATGGAATACAATGTTGGTAAATGCAAGATCATCCACTTTGGAAGTAATAATAGAAGAGCAGATTATTATTTAAATGGTGAAAGATTGCAGCCTGCTGTTGTGCAGAGGGACTTGGGAGTGCTTCTGCATGAATCACAAAAAGTTGGCTTGCAGGTGCAATAGATTATTAAGAAGGCAAACGGAATGTTGGTCTTCATTGCTAGAGGGATTGAATTCAAGAGCAGGGAGGTCATGCTGTAACTATACAGGGTACTGTTGAGGCCACACCTGGACTACTGTGTGCGGTTCTGGTCTCCATACTTGAGGAAGGATATACTGGCTTTGGTGGCAGTGCAGAGGAGGTTCACCAGGTTGATTCCAGAGATGAAGGGGTTAACTTATGAGGAGAGATTGAGTCATCTGGGACTATACTCTCTGGAATTCAGAAGAATGAAAGGGGATCTTATAGAAACATACAAAATTTTGAAAAGGATAGATAAGATAGAAGTAGAAAAGTTGTTTCCATTGGTAGGTGAGACTAGAACTAGGCGACATTGCCTCAAGATTCAGGTGAGAAGATTTAGGATGGAGATGAGGAGAAACTGTTTTTCCCAGAGAGTGGTGAATCTGTGAAATTTTCTGCCCAGGGATGCAGTAGAGGCTTCTTCACTATATTTAAGATACAGTTAGATAGATTTTTACATAGTAGGGGAATTAAAGGTTATGGGGAAAAGGCAGGTAGATGGAGCTGAGTTTACGGATAGATCAGCCATGATCTTATTGAATGGCGGGGCAGGCTCAATGGGCCGGATGGCCTACTGCTGCTCCTATTTCTTATGTATCCTGAACAGGTGGTGACAATGACTTCTATACAGTGTGGAGTGGTCTAGAACATTTTAATTGGTAATCATGACAGTATGTGTCAGCATCTTGTGCAAGTGCTTACCCTGACCACATTAAAACAAGCCCTCATATCGGAGCAGATAGCATATGCCTTCAGCATGGCGTGGTAACTAATAAGATTCATGCGGATATTCTTGCTCCTTAATTCTTCGCGAAGCTTCGCGGCAAACTGAAGGCCCGTGTCTTTCCATGGGGATTCTGCACAAGCATTGAATAGAGCAGTGTAGGTTGCGACAGAGGGAGTCAGTCCTCTCTTCTTCATCTGCAGAGAAAAATGTTAACCATATTTCAAATTTTAACAAATCCTTGTCATGATAAAGTGTTGGTAATCTGCTTAAAGCAGACACGGAGCCAACAGAGGAACATGCATTGACTGGCTGGATCAAAATCCTTCAAGGAAAATAATTAAATAACATTTTTTGAAAACAAGGAGAAATTTAAAGAGAAAAGCAGATTTTGGGGCTTGAATGAATGACTAAGATAAAGGTTCAATGGTGACGGCCATTTGCTCTTGACAAGCTTCATTTGATGTGCTTTTGTTAACAGATGGATCGTTGAAAATATCCTGCCTGACTGGTTGTGTTGTCGCACATCCCCCTCCACTGTTAAAAAGTACCTGCATGAGACATTGCCTCAGCATTAAAAGTCAACATCATCCAGGCCATTCCTTTTTCTCACAGCCACCATTAGACAGGTGGGACAGTAGCCTGAAGCCCCACACCACCAGATTCAAGGACAGCTACTTCCCTTCAACCACTTGGTTCTTCCTCTGAGTGACATAAATCCAATCATCACCTCAGTATCCCTACACTATGACCACATTGCACAACAAGAGGCATTGCCTTTTCAAAAATTCTAATTGTGTTGTTGCTTGGATAATTTATACTTAATTTATGTCCTTCCTGTAAATGTTGTGTCTCTAACGTTATGTTCCTGCAGTACTACTGCAGGTAAGTTTTTCATTGCACCTGTGCAAACAATTCCTTGTGAATATGACAAGAACTCAACTTGACTTAAATTGGTTAAGTCCTCAGATACACAGCTGGAACCTGAAAGTTCAAAAGTCAGACTGTTCTACATTGAATACTACTGACTGGATCTTCAATTTCATGAGGGGCAAAGGTGGGCAGCATGAAACCTCAGACCCATAAAGCAGAAATATGTGCGTGTTGATGCATTTCAAGTTTGTAAGAATTATTCACCAATGAAGCAACAGTGGTTCTTTTAAAATCTCTTCCTTCATACAAAGAAATGGTTAGTATAAAGTTCACTAGCATATTTGTTCAGTCTCTGCTACTCACGTCGTTATAGAGATTAAAGGCTTTCTTCAAATAACCTGCTCTTCCACATCCCCCTATCAGCACTGTGTAATTGTATTCTTCCGGAAAGAGCTGCTCTTCCTTCATCATCCGAGTCTCAAACAGGTCCAGGGCCTCGGCTAACTAGAATGCAGGAAAAATATCATTGTGAGCATTCTCATTAAGTGCTGGAACAAACAATGTACTAACCAAGAAAAGGTTATAAGCAAACAACCTGACAAGCATACACATGAGATCAATGCAAGTTTAAAGTATGTTGACTGCAGACATTAGCATTCAAAACAGGAGATACTGTCATCGGGTGAAGTACTAGATTAGTCTCTAGACCAGTGTTCAGTTCTTGCAGCCAAACCTGTGTGCACGAAAGGGTGTAGTATCCTATCTGCAAAGACCATTCGGAGTCCTAGTTGTGAGGAAATATCTCAGAAGCTATACCTCCTCTTGTTGGAAAAGTACCCTGTCTTGAACAAGCAATTTTTCCCATTACAATGAGACTTGAGATTTGATCTAGATTAACTGCCACCAAATAATAAAGTACAAAGGAAATCTGGACAACCATTATTTCCCACTCAGGATTATAATCCTTCAGAAATGTTGTTCAGGAACCCAGTGAGACAAAAATATAACTGGATGCATTTCAAATTAAAGAACGATTTATGGAGCTAGTGTCTTTCAATCCCCCTCTGACACTCCAAAGCATCAGACACCCAATGGAGTATTTCAGAAGCAAAGCAACTGTTGCAATGTACAAATGTAGTGGACAGCTGCACCCAACTGTCGACAAACACCAGTGTAGCACTGTGTTAAAGATTTTTTTGTACTAATGTTTATTAAATGATAATTTGCTCAGTTAGTACAATGAGAGTAATTCCCCTGCTGTACTTGCCTAGATGCCTTTGTAAAAAGAGTAAAGGATAAATAACTAGGGTTGAGGAAAATTAAAAATCTGCGGATGCTAGAAACCTGACATAAACAGAAACTGTTCAAAATACTCAGCAGGTCAGGCAGCTTCTGTGGAAGGGAAACGGTTAATGTTTCAGGTTCAAGACCCTTTGACAGAAATTGGTGCGAGATTCATTCTGCTTCTCTTTCTAGAGAAGACGTGTGTTTCCTGATGAGTGTTTCCAGCATTTTCAGTTTTAATTAGGTTTCATATTCATAAAGGTTCCATTCAGATCAGTGAAAAGTCTTACAGATCTGATTCTGTAAAAACATAACTTCTACTCCAGGTAAGCCAAGTCACCTGTCCAGATACAATCCAGCTAAAAATCATTTGGGGAATTCAGGACTTTAAATGGCTTGTTTGAAGGCTCTGGACCAATTGGTCCCTACCCACAGCCCAACTATTCTGTGACTCCTGAATTCACAAACATTAACACCATTTTTGGCATGCATTCCACTGGGATCCAAAATTTAACAAATGCTCCCATCGTTCTTCTACCATCCCTTGAACAGTCGTTTGACGCTTCTTTGTACTTGGTATTGGAATGGTAGCACTGTATCCTAAAGCAACACCTCAAATACACAAGCATTCAAGACAGTTCTAGAATCTTTCAAAGGGAAACTGGATCCTTTTTAATGAAGTGTTCCCTTTACACAAATCTTCTTTTCTGCCTATTTTCTAAAATGATCTTGGCCTGCCCTGCTGCAACGGTCTTGAGCGGCTGAGCAGAAGGTGTCGGGGTTCCTTATGTGGGGGGAAATGGAGAGGCTGAATTTAATGACACATTTGTAGGCAATTCTATGGGGAGGAAAGCTGAAAAATCATGTGCTGCAGGGTCTGTCCCATGCATTATGAAGTGAATGTTGCCCCGTGTGTCTAAAAGCCTGGAGTTTGATTGTTATAATCTGTTGACTCTGTGTTCTTTTGTAACAAATTAGCATTAGTAAAACCAGAAAAAACGTATAATAACATTTCAAACCTTATCTTCCTTGATGAGTTTTTTACATTGTAGGAAGTACCAGTAGGTAGTATTCCTTCGACCCAGCTTCCGCCTCACTTTAGGAGTTCCAACTTCCTCATCCTGATCCTCAGTATCATTGTATTTGGAATCCTGCATCTGTGAAGAGGTTTTACGGAAAATTCTCCTGGCAGAATAGAACTTTCCTTGTGCTCCAAAGCCTTCCAAGTCATCTTTATCCTCTGTGGAGGCGAGCAGCGCTTTCTGCCCGAGCGCAGCATGGTCCTGCACGCCACTCTCAGAGCCGTTGACTGTGATGGACCTGCAGGGTGCAGACAGCAGGTTCCTTTCACGGGACAAGGTTCTCACAGGACTGATCCTCGCAAGAATACTGAAGTGTTTCAACTGGACATGACTTGCTGAATGCAGAAAAGAATGGCATTGCAAGGGAATGTACCGAAGCTGCAAAAATTTAGGCCAAATCATGTTTTGCAAATTCCTCCTGATTCAGTCTGGATTCTCCAGAAGGTAAATCTCTGTTAAGCTTCAAGTGAGAATAAAATCAGTACAGAAATAAAAATAATAATAAAAAAGAAAAATATATGTTATGAGATTTGCTGGAGGTGACAGTTGAACCAAATGGAATATTTTGAAGTCTCATAGAAACAGCATAATGGTCTTCACCATTTTATGTTATCACTTCAGGTCTCCAGCAAATTCCATTTGTTTATATTTTCCTGCCAACTAACCAGACCATTTATATTATCATACAGTCTGACTTTCCCTTTCTCCGTCCATCACACAGCAAATTTTTGTAAGCACCACAAACTTCTTTCTCAAGTCTGCTAAACTTAGAATGAAATTATTAATCTATTTTACAAAGGGAAACAAATTGATCTGAGATCTGTGAACTCCATCAGTAACAACAGGAAACAACCATTTACGCTCTGCTTCCTGCAAGGCAGCCAGTTTTTCATCTAATTTGTTCCTTGTTTGAATGGACCCCCAGATCTCTTGGGCTTTCTAAAAAATATATGTATCAGCCTGCCATGTGGATTTTATCAAGAGGCTTGCTAAATCTGCGATAGATTACATAAAATACACTGTCCTCATCAAGTTTTTTTGTTACCTCTGAGACTTAAATCAAGTTAGGAAATCCTTCCCTTAACAAATCCTTTCTGACTTGTCAAATTAAGCTCCACTTTTATAAAATGTTTATTCAATGGATTCCAATAATTTGCCTACAATCAAAGGTAAACTACCTGTTGTGTCCCTATTTCCCTTATTAAACAATGATATACTTCATTTGGAGTTTGAGGAGATTTGGTATGTCACCAAAGAGCAAATTTCTATAGGGTGCCCTGGAGAGCATCATCCCCTGGTATGGAGGCTCCAATGCCCTGGATTGGAAGAGGCTGCCATGGGTTGTCAACTCAGGCAGCTGCATCATGGGCACTGGCTCCACCATCAAGGACTTCATCAAAAGGCAGTGCCTCAAGAATACAGCGTCCATTATTAAGGACTCTCACCATCCAGGACATGCTGACTGCTGATTACTACCATCAGAGAAGAGGAACAGGAGCCTGAAGGTGCACACTCAACATTTTAGAAACAGCTTCTTCCCCTCTACTATGGGATTTCTGAACAGCCCATGAAGGCTACCTCATTATTCCTCTTTGCACTTTAAAAAAAAATTGAAACGTAGCAGTTTTTCATATCTTGCACTGTACTGCTGCCACAAAAACAACAAAATGCACAACATTGTCAGCAATCATAAACCTGATTCTGGTTCAGCCTGAGTTTTGAAACGTTCAATTGTTTAAGACTTCAAACTGAAGATGCAAATGACATTGTAATTATACACAAAAACACTTTATCAAGTCAACAGCATCTGTGAAAAGAGACATGGGTTTTCCTCAGTCCTGAAGAATGTTAACTGTTTTCTCTTTCCACAGATGCTATTCGATGGGCTGAGTAGCGTTTCTAGTTTATGCTTCAGATTCCAGAATCTGCAGTGTGACTTACTTGACATTATGAAATGTTTTGCACTCTCAAAGTTTATAATTTTCATAAATTTACAGCAGAGCTATTCACTTCAGTTTTGGCCCTCTTTTGGTATCATAGTCCTCACTGAACATTTGCTATGTTCAGTTCCAACACCAGAAACGACTGCAGAGAAGGACATGATCCGCACCTACATACAACATTGAATGAAAGGTAATCATTGCACCAACTATAATCTCGATAAGAGAACAAACAGGACATAGAAGATTCTAGGAGATCATTATAGTTTTAAAATTCTCCTAACAACTTACCTTCTCCCCATGTGCTTCCGGTTTATATAGATCCCGCCTACAAGAACTGTGATTGGTCACCGTTCTCGGAGAGCCGGGCGTCTGTCTCAGAATCCAGGCATTGATTGGTCAATGGTCTCGTTAGTCTTTGAGGACAACGGGACCAATGTGGTGGATTGCCGAGTAATAGAGTTCTCATCAATCAATTAAACTGAATGCATCTCCACAGGAACAATACATGTTTTCATAGCCTCATAAACAAATGTATTCCCTCGTTCACGTTTTCGGGTTTTGTGTTACCGGTGTGGCCAGCACTTATTGTTCTTTATATTTGGCAGTTCCTTACCATTTGCAATTTTGTGCCTCATTCTCCTGTCGGGTTAGTTTATAAACTCTGTCAAACAGCGCCAGCACACCTCTCCGCAAGGTTGGTGTAGTCATTACAGTTCATGCGAAACCTGGAAAATTTAGCTTTTGTGGTTAAATTCTAGATTCGTTATGAGACGAGACAAACAGGCATAACGAGAGAAATCAACCAAAGGACACAGAGTAAGAGAATGTGTAACAGGAAAGCATAGAAGCATTTTCTTCCTGAAGTATGAAAGCTGTAGCATAAATAATTGAAATATTGTCACTAAAATTTCACTTCCAATTGTTACCCCATTTAAGTTCTAAGGTGCTATGAAGCCTTTCCCAGTCCAGCCATCTAAACCCACCCATTCGCTCTCGGATGGCTGCGGTCCTCCCGGGTTGAGGGGGCGCTCCAGTCACCGACCGCCGGGAGGGACAACTCTTGCGCCGCCGACGACTCTTTGTTGGGGTGACGGGGTCAAGGGGCGGGTTGCTCTGTTCCCGGGCTCGGTGCTGAGGCGGTCTTCGCGTTTGAATCTCGGGCCGGAGAGGCAGCGGCGCAAGATGCAGGAGCTCATTTCCAATGTGGAGCACATCAGGTTTGAGCTGGAGATGGCGGTGGAGCAGCAGCTGGGGGCTCAGCCGCTGCCTTTCCCGGGCATGGACAGTAAGTACCAGCCTCGACACGCAAGGCAGAGCCGGGCCTGGAGGCCCTTCCCTTCCCCGCCCACAGACTTCCCCTCCTGTCATGCCTCCCACCCTTTACAACTCCTCTTTCAACACACCACTTTTCCCAAGCAGGGAAAAAAGTGTACCTGGGTCTTTTTAAACACCAACTCCTTTCTGACCATTGTGAGTAAATAACATTAGAACTCTCAATGGTAGTTATGCAAAAAGTTCGGCATGGATGTAGAGGTCTGAACGACCTATTTCTGTGCCGTATGACTTAAGTGTAAACTTTTTATTTATAAAAAGAAAAATGGGAACCCAGGAATCATTCTCAAGATTGATCCTGTTGCCTTACACCACCTCATTGGACGGTACAATTTGCTTGAACGTGTGGAGGAAACATTGAACGTAGTAAGGGTTCAGTGCACCCAAGCTGTTTGAGTTCAATGTCCATATCCAAGTCTGCTTACTATCATCACTGCTACGAATTGATTAATTGTCTATGAAAAGTTGAGAGATCTGGGCTGAGAGAGAAACCTGACCTTCATTCTACCAATGACTGATTCATCTGTCCGTGCTGGCATTGCTAGCAGTGACCATTGCACTATCCTTCTGTACAGGTTCCATGTATTGGCAGTGTTATCGTACTAGTTGGCATAGGTTCAGACGGATATGGCATGTGAGGTGACAAGAACTATCATTAGGAATAGAAATGTACTACATCATCTGTAACTTCATGGTCCGGTGTATTATACATGTTATGCCAATCAAGCCAGTAGATCAACACCATGAGGAAGTGCAGAAGAGTACACTGGGGGCAGCTGCAGATGGAGCTGAGGATGAGGCCAAAGCTACAACACAGAACTACATGTGTGCAAAACGGCAAAAACAACAACCGGTAGGTTGTGGTGTGTAATCCCACTCCAAAGCCTTGTAATCGTACTATATGTAGTAGCGATAGACAATTAGAGGTAATAGAAGGGACAGTTTCAATAAT
This sequence comes from Hemitrygon akajei, assembly GCF_048418815.1. Lineage (NCBI taxonomy): Eukaryota > Metazoa > Chordata > Chondrichthyes > Myliobatiformes > Dasyatidae > Hemitrygon > Hemitrygon akajei. The sequence continues at coordinate 41,657,385 of NC_133134.1, read as the reverse complement.
ATCACCACTCCTGATATCAAATAAGAACTACAAATGCTACAAACCTGAAATAAAAACAAAATATTGGCAGCATGTAGCAGATCAGGCAGCATTCCCTATAGAGAGAGAGACATAGAACTAATGTTCTTAATCCAGATTTCTTTATCAGAATTAGTGAAGTGAAAACAAATTTGTTTTTAAGTTGTGAATTGAATGTGTATGATAGAATAGTCCACAATACCTACAGCACCATCTAGTTAAAAGATATTCAAGACTATTAGATCAAATTTCAAAGTAAATTTGTTATCAAAGTACATGTATGTCACCATAAACAACCCTGAGATTTTCTTGCATAAAATCACAGTAAATACAAGAAACACAATAGAATCAATGAAAGATTGCATCAAACAGGACAAACAACCAATGTGCAAAAAACCCCAACAAACTGCAAATATAAAAAGAGAAAACAAATAAATAATAAATATCGAGAATGTGAGATGAAGAGTCCTTGAAAGTGAGTCCATAGGTTGTGGGAACAGTTTAGTGAAGGGGTGAGTGAAATTATCCTCTCTGGTTCAAGAGCCTTATGGTTGAGGGGTAAACACTGTTCTTGCACCTAGTGGAGCAGCTCCTGAACGCTCTTCCTGACGGCAGTGACGAGAAGAAGTCTGGGTGGTGAATGTCCTTGATGGTGGAAGCTGCTTCCTTATTACAGTGCTCCGTGTAGGTGTGCTCAGTGGTGAGGAGAGCTTTATCCGTGATGGGCTGGGCCATATCCACTACTTTATGGAGGTTTTTCCATGCAAGGGCATTGGGGTTTCCAAACCAGGCCATGATGCAACCAGTTAGTATACTCCCCACCACACACCTATAGAAGTTTGTCAAAGTTTTAGAGCTTTCTGCGTGCGGAGCCCAGGGAATGATGATGGCGGCTGTCATGATGAAGGACGTGAACCAGCAGGAGTTTGTTCAGGCCCTGGGAGCCTTTCTGAAGAAGTCTGGAAACTGAAGCTCCCGGACTGGGTTGACGCTGTGAAACTGGGTAAACACAAGGAGCTGACTCCTTACAACGAAAACTGGTTCTACACCCGAGCTGCCTCCACAGTCCGTCACCTGTACCTGAGGGGCGGCGTTGGCATGGGGGCCATGACCAAGATCTACGGGGGCCACCAGCACAACGGCATGAAGCCCAGCCACTTCAGCCTTGGCTCCAAGTCCGTCGCTTAGAAAGTGCTGCAGGCACTCGAGGGGTTGAAGATGGTGGAAAAAGATCCCAATGGGAGTCAGAGGCTGACTCCACAGGGACAGGGAGACTTGGATCGGATCACTGGGCAGGTTGCAGCAGCCAGCAAGAAGCATTAAGAGATCTGCATGTCATGCTTCAAAGAAAAATAAAATCCTTCAGCTCAAAAAAAAGTTTTAGATGACATGCCAAATTTTCACAGACTTCTAAGTTAGAGGCACTGCCATGCTTTTTTTGTAATGGCACTTAATTACTGGACCCAGGACAGATCCTCTGAAAGGATAACACCAAGGAATTTAAAGTTGCCGACCCACTCTACCTCTGATCCCCTGATGAGGTTCCTCCCCCTGAAGACAATAATCAGCCCCTTGGTCTTGCTGACATTGAGTGAGAGGTTGTTGTGGCACCATGGGGCCAGATTTTCAGTCTCCCTCCTGTATGTTGATTCGTCACCACCTTTGATTCAGCCAACAACAGTGTCGTCACAGTAAACTTAAATTTGGCATTGGAACAAAGGCTTAGCCTCACAGTCATAAGAATAAAGTGAGTAGAGCAGGGGATTAAGCACACAGCCTTGTGCACCCGTGCTGATGGAGATCAAGAGGAAATAAAGCCCACTCAGAATAAGTGAAAACTAGGCTATAAGTTGCTGAAAATGGTAAACGAAAGTGAATTCTGGGAGTACCAAGCAGTTCTGGTAGTGAGGGAAAAACGTAATTAAAATTGTTGAATGTATCTCAGAATCAGCCATTTCTGACATTGAAAAGGCTGGTGGTCTAAATTTATATTCAGTCTTGAATCCCATAGACTGCAGTGTGTCTAAACAGAAGATGAAGCACTCTTCCCCCGAGTTTATGCTGTAACAGTTTTGGACAACAAGGACAGAACAGACTGGGAATGGGATACAGGGTTATTAACAGGTAATCGGACTTACAGGGTTGCCTTTATGTTCTGCAAAGTGGTTAGAGTCTAGGTTTACTCTCTGTGGTGAAGACCACATCTTTAGTTTCAAATGCAGTATATTAAGTTGGGGTAAAGTGAATTGCTGCTTCGCCTGTAAGGGCTGTTTGGGTCCTTGAAGGGGTGGAAATGGAAGAGTAATCCAGAAAGTTAGGAATGAAACAGTCCCTTCAGAAGGAAGCACTGAAGACTTGTTCTTCATGACTGCATCCGAGTCGTTCCACTACAGTTGCATCTCCCACATCTACTCGATATGGAAATTTGCCCAGGTATGTGCTGTTCACAAAAAGCACGATAAATCCCATGTGCAGAATAGCATTCGGTCAGCCTGATATGTCATCAGGAAAGTAATGGAAGCATTAGCTCTCCAATAATTTGCTCTCCGACCACTCTGCTCCGAACTTTGTCACAGCCTTGCTTCACAGAGCTAAGTTTTCCGGGTGAGGTGAGAGTGATGAGCCTTGATATCAGGATGTCATTTGACTGATTAGTTCTGGTTAAACTGAAGCCAGTGGGCATAAAGGGCATTAAAAAGCTCCAGTAGTTGATGTCGATGCATGCACAAAGGGCAGTGGTTATGATATTTAAAGATCAACCATCACAGCTGTAAGGCCATTGTAGGAGTTCCTCATCTTCCACTACAGTATCTGATCTAGTAACATTCTCACTTCTCTCAAATTCAGAAGTGTGATGTTGCTCAATATTATATTCCACTTTTAATTCTTCAGAAGCTGAATCAAGCCAACATGCAGGAAGACCCAAGATGACATTTCAGACATGGGCTGATAAGTGACAAGTAAAAGTACCAGGCCATTCCTTCTCCAATGTGAAGCAGTTTAGTTGCCCATCCCTTGTACTCAATGGCATTGGCATTACCATTACCTTGTTCCCCACCAACAACATCTTGACAATCTTCACTGACCTGTGGCTAAATAATGTACAGGGCCTTGTAAAAGTATTTAGCACCCAACCCTTTGTTCACATAAATGAGTATTACGACCAGGGATTTTGATCAATTTAACTTGATAATTTTTATTTGTGAATCACGTGCTCCTTTTTTTTGGACAATAAAGCCCAAAAACACGAAAAATTGTAAAGCATGAAAACCTAAACATTCAAAAACTGAAATGTCAGCAGCTCAAAAGTATTCCCCCCCCCCCCCCCCCTTTGTTCAGTACTTAGTTGAATCACCTCTCACAGCAATTACAGCCAGTAGTATTTTTGGGTAAGTCTTTATTAGCTTTGCACAATGTGATGGAGAAAGATTTGCCCTTTCCTCCTTGCAAAATTGCGCAAGCTGTGCCAAGTTAGTTAGGGAGTGACGGTGACAGTGATTTTGAGATTTTGCATAAAATGTTTGATCTGGTTAAAGTTAGGACTCTGGGCCATTCAATAACATCAATTTTCTTCATTTGAAGCCACTCCATGGTTGCTCTGGCAGTGTGCCTTGGGTCGTTTTCCTGCTAAAAGACAAACTTCCTCCCCAGTTTAGGCTTTCTGTCAGAGGGCAGCAGGTTTTTATCCAGCATCTCTCTGTATTTAGGGGCATTCATCTTCCTGACCAGATTCCCCAGTCCCTGTCCCATAGCTTGATGCTACCTCCACCATACTTTACAGTAGAGATGTTGTTACCTGGCTGAAGAGCAGTATTAGGTTTATGCCATATGTAACACTTAGTGTTGAGGCCAAAGTTCCACTTTAGTCTCATCTGACCACAAGACCTTCTTCCACATCTTCACAGCACAGGTCGACCTTCACTAATCCGGCACCATTGGGACCTGAGGAGTGCCGGATTAATGAAAATGCTGAATTACAGAAGGATCACATTAAGCAATAGCTAACCGCCTCATCATACCTTTAAAATATCATGTGTATCAGTACAAGTTAGATAATAATGAAACAGAAATATTACATGAGTAGCAAGTGAAATTTTAATAAGGTAATATACTGTACAGGCACAGATAAAATAAAGGGTACAGGTAAATGTACAGAAATTAACTTATACAGAAAAGTTGAGCACTTCCGCTTCTGTTTCTAAAGTTTAATATACCTTCAGGCAAAGTTACATGTCTGCAAGTGTGGGGTTGTCAGGATCATCAACATCTTCATCTTGAAAAATGAGTGAAGCATCAGGAACTGTTGCTGAAAGTGGCACAACATTGTACACCTGCTCGGGGCTTAATTTTTCATCGGAGACTAACTTGGCGAACTCAACAAACTCTGTTGCTGCTTCCTTGTCTGCTGAATGTTTTTCACCACAGACTGCACGAAACTGTAAGCCATGACACTGCTTGAACCAATGAAGCCAGGCTTCACTATAGTCACACTCATAATCTAGTCCTAGTTATTCATGAAACACTTTTGCTTGTTCCTTCACCATATCTCCAGATAGTTCAACACCTTCACTTACACGAAGATTAAACCACGTTATCAGCACTCTATCTAGTTATGAACTTCTTCCGTCTTTCATTGTTTTTTTTAACGCACATCTGTTTCTTTGAGCCACTATCACAATAAGCAGGAATCGCCTGTCTGCTTACAAGAGCGTGCCAACACGTGAACAGAACTAGCGCAACCAAAGCAACACTCAGCAGATTGGTACGGTGGCTCGGGAAATCTTAAATTACAGTTGTGCGGGAAATTTGAAATCAGTGCCGGATTATCGAAGGAACAGGATTACAAGTAGTCGGATTAGTGAAGGTCAACTGTATCTTCTAAGCGACGCTTTGCAAAGTCTTTACAGGCAAGGATATGTTTTTTTTTAGCCATGGCTTCTTCCTTGCCACTCAATACCTTTTTTGTGCAAGGCCTTGGAGATGGTGGAGCAATGAGCTTCATCTCCAGTTGCAGCCACTGACTTCTGCAGCTCACTCAGAGTGACTGTTGGTATCACAGTGGCCTCAATACAAGTGCCATTCTTCTCTGGCGTGTATGTTTAGAGGGGCAGCCTGACCTAGGCAGTGTGACTGTGGTTTTATATTTTTTCACAATGAACTGGACTGAGCTCCAAGGTACGTTCAGGGCTTTTGAGCTAATCTATCCTTCCTCGGATTTATACTTCTCTATTATCGCTTCTATGACTTGTCTAGAATGCTCTTCAGTCTTCACTTTGGTTTGGTCTGTTGAAAATCTGCATAGAGTTGGACCTTATAGAGAGGAGGGTATTGATTCTTACGAATTCATTGAAAACAGCTGATATTCCAATTTTCTACGTCAACAAATTGGGTGAGTTGGTAATATACAGTATTGCACCTGAGGAAGGTTAGCATAGTAATTACAAAGGGGATTAATACTGCTTCAGCCTCACAATCTTGGTTTTTAATTTTAGTAAATTGTTGACAGTTTTGGGAATTCTTTAGATTTGACGTGATGCACAATGTTTTGAAGATTAACTCGAAAAATCCTACATCAATATATTTTAAATTTAGAAAATAGCAGTAAAATGTGAAAATAGTTGTGAGGGTCGAATTCTTTTTCAAGGCAATGTATTTCCTGTGTTCTTTTAAAGTATTTGTTTTATTATGCAACAATCAGGAATAATTGCAATTTATATTAATGATTTAAGTGTGTTCATATTGTGTTGCTATTGCAGTTTGGGCAGGGGAGTGAAGGGTTCTAGACTTGAGCAAGTAGAAGTTACTTACTTACTTACTTTACTTTATTGTCACCAAACAACTGATACTAGAGCGTACAGTCATCACAGCGATATTTGATTCTGCGCTTCGCGCTCCCTGGAGTACAGATCAAAGTAAATATAACAAAAATTTAAATTATAATTACACAATAGAAAAGGGGAAGTAAGGTAGTGCAAGTCAGGTCCGATATTTGGAAGATATGGCACAGATCTGGGTCAGGATCCGTTCAGCAGTCTTATCACAGTTGAAAAGAAGCTGTTCCCAAATCTGGCCGTACGAATCATCATGCTCCTGAACCTTCTCCCGGAGGGAAGAGGGACAAAAAGTGTGTTGGCTGGGTGGGTCGTGTCCTTGATTATCCTGGCAGCACTGCTCTGACAGTGTGCAGTGTAAAGTGAGTCCAAGGATGGAAGATTGGTTTGTGTGATGTGCTAGGCTATGTTCACGATCTTCTGCAGCTGCTTCTGGTCTTGGACAGGATAACTTCCATACCAGGTTGTGATGCACTCTAGAAGAATGCTTTCTACAGTGCACCTATAAAAATTAGTGAGATTTTAGGGGACAGGCCAAATTTCTTCAGCTTTCTCAGGAAGTAAAGGCGCAGGTGGGCCTTCTTGGCAGTGGACTCTGCTTGGTTAGACCAAGTCAGGTCATTTGTGATATTCACCCCGAGGAACTTAAAGCTTTTGACCTGTTCCACCTGCGCACCTCCGATGTAGATGGGGTCGTGCGGTCCGCTACTCCTTCTGAAGTCAACAACCAATTCCTTCGTCTTGCTGATGTTGAGGGATAGGTTATTGTCTTCGCACCATGCCATCAGGTTCTTAATTTCCTCTGTACTCAGACTCATCATTACCCAAGATACGGCCTACAATTGTGGTGTCATCAGCAAACTTATATATTGAGTTCGATGGAAACTTTGCTACACAATCATGGGTGTACAGTGAGTACAGCAGGGGGCTGAGTACACAGCCTAGTGGGACACCGGTGCTCAGAGTGATTGTAGAAGAGAGCTTGTCCCCTATTACTACAGCCTGGGTCCTGTCTGTGAGGAAGTTGAAGATCCAGCTGCAGATCTGAGTGCTAAGACCCAGGTTCCGGAGCTTAGGAATCAGTTTATTTGGAATGATGGTATTAAAGGCAGAGCTGTATTCAATGAAAAGGAGCCTTACATATGCGTCTTTTTTCTTCAGGTTTTCTAAGGAGGAATGTAGTGCCATAGAGATGGCATCTGCCATTGAACTGTTGCTCCGGTAGGCAAATTGCAAAGCGTTGAGGTTGACCGGTAGGTTATGGTTGATGTGTGCCATAACCATTCGCTCGAAGCACTTCATAGCAATTGATGTCAGAGCCACAGGTCAATGGTCATTTAGGCATGCCACCTTGCTTTTCTTCGGCACCAGAATTATCGTTGCCTTCTTAAAACATGAGGGGATCTTAGTCTGAAGCAGGGAGCAGTTGAAGATGTCAGCAAACACTCCAGCTAGCTCGCTTGCACAGGCCTGGAGAACCTGTCCCTGGACGCCATCTGGGCCTGTCGCCTTCCTTGGATTTATCTTCAGGAAGGCTCTTCTAACGTCTTCCTCGGTGACAATGAATCTCAATGCCACCAAGTCCGGTTCATCTGGAGAGGGCGGGACACTCCTATTCAAATCTTGCGTAGAATATGTTAAGTTCGTCAGGAAGAGAAGCGCTACAGTTATTGATATTTCCAGCCTTTTCTTTGCGCCCAGTGGTCTCATTTGACCCTGCCATAGTCTACTGGCATCCCCCGGTTAGCCTGGGCTTCCAACTTGGCTCGATATTGCCTCTTGGCGCCCTAAATGGCTTTCCAGAGTTTATGCCTGGATTCTGTGTAGCGACTGGTATCCCCGGACCTAAAAGCCACAGCTCTAGCCTTCAAAAGGGACTGGACCTCAATTCATCCAAGGTTTCTGGTTAGGGAATACCCGGATCATCTTGCGAGACACACAGTCCTCTGTGCACTTCCAGATAAAGTCCGTGACAGCTGAGGCATACTGATCGAGGTTAGCTGCCGAGTCCTTGAATACTAACCTGTCCACCGATTCAAAGCAGTCATGGAGGACCTCATCCGTTTCCTCTGTCCAACGCAACACCACTTTTGACACCGTGACCTCCCGCTTCAGTTTCTGTTTGTAAGCCAGGAGGAGGAGGAGTATGGCCTGATGGTCTGATTTTCCGAAGTGAGGTTGTGGGACGGAACGGTAGGCATCCTTGACTGTTGTGTAGCAGTGGTCAAGTATATTCAGGCCTCTAGTGGAGCAGGAGACATGTTGGTATAACTTTGGCAGTGCTTTTCTGAGGTTGGCCTGGTTAAAGTCCCCAGCTGTAATGAGCAAAGCCTCCGGATACCTGGTCTCAAGTTCACTGATGTTGGCATACAGTGTATTCACAGCAAACTCCACGTCCGCCTGGAGGGAATGTAGACCGCTGTCAGTATGACCGAGGTGAATTCCCATGGCAAATAGGGACAACACTTCACCGACAGATGTTCCAGGTCCGGACTGCAGGAGCTTGTCAGTGCCACTGTGTCCGAGCACCACGCAGTGTTGATCAGCAGGCAGACACCACCTCCCTTCGTCTTGCCCAAAGACGCCATGCGGTCCATCAGATGGATCGAAAATCCCTCTGGTCGGATGGCACAGTCTGAGGTGGCAGGGGAGAGCCAGTTCTCTGTGAAACAGAATACACAGTAGTTCAGCATCTCCCTTTAAGATCATCCACCTTGTTCTCTATGGCTTGCATGTTAGCTAGTAGTGGGCAGAGGGACCCTAAAGCCCCTCTGCTTCAATCTGACCAGTAGCCCAGCTCTTTTCCCACACTTCCTCTGTAAGTAGTGCATCTTTCCAGGTTTCCATCGATGCAATGTGTTGTTGGCAGCTCTTTGAGATTGGTGGACGCATCCCACAGGGATTGATTGGCGAGTCACGTCGTCTGACGCTCCAGGTCGGGCTGAGTGACAGGGGAGGCTCCGCTGCCACTTCCAACTGCAGGGGGCCCGGGCTGTCGATTGGGTCGGGCCCCAAAGCCGACACTTAATCCCGGACGGCCGGGCTGCCGGCTGAAACAAATCCGTGAACTGAGTCACGGTTGCGGAGGCTCGATTTCCGAGGTCGGCGGCGGAGGCCTCACTTCTGGCAGCTGTGGTAAGTGTGGGAAAATCTGAATTTATTCGCTCTGTAGGAAACACTGGCAAAATCTTGTTGATTCATGAATAAGTAAACATGGGTAAAATAAATAATGATGCAAAGAGAATTTTTAATTGCAGGTAACATTTGGAGTTTGCGGCTGTAAGGCTTGTTCCTCTTGTGACAGGATTTGTTGAGTACTATGTACTCTTCTGATCTCTTTTTGTTGCCTTGGAGAAAGTGCAGTATGCATTCATTAGATTAACTTCTGGGACAAAAGTACTTACTGGATGATGGTACTCACCAGGGTCTAAAAGGGTGAGAAATAGTTTAATTGAGAGAGAAGATTCTAAGAAGATTAAATGCTGGGAAGCAGTTTCCTTAGACAGGAGAACATAGTTTATTTAGAGCTGAGATGACAAATTGCATTACACAGTTCTTTTAAAATGTTTATAATTAATTACTGCAGGTGCCTGTTAGATATTGAATACGTACAAAATTTTTGGGTGTTTGGGGTCTTGGGCTAGCAGGGGAAGTGGATGAGCCATGAGCTTACTGAATGAGCAGACTAAAGATGTCTTATTCCTACTAGATGCATACTTTAAAAGAAAAATTACTGTTGCTTTGAATTCTTGTGTTTGCGAGCAGTAGGTCAGTTCCAGGGCAGTCAGCATTCCTGATGCAATTCTGTAGCAGTTCTTTGGCGGGGTCATTGGACTGAAATACAGTATTCGATTCCCATTCCATGGCTGCTGCTTGACTGACTTAAGTTTTCCACATTTTTGTTCTTGTTTCAGATTCTAGCGCCTGCAGCTACATTTGTTTTCCATCCCTGGTGTATTTGTCCTAAATACTGAGATCCCTCTTAAGCTACCTGCGAAGCATGATGTGTTCAATACTGCATCCATTTGTGTTGACTAATATTTTTAATAGTGCATTTAATAAGTTTGTCTACTTGCTTTAGTAGGACATATTATCTAAACTTTCAAGTTTAAATAAACCAAATGACTTCTTGGAGACATAACAATTCTGACTTGCAATTATTCTTGTGCCCACATTGTTTCACTACTTGGACAGTGCACTAATTTTGACATCAGTTGTTTACTGGAGTAACTTGTGTATTTTTTTGTTAATGGTCCCTAGAAAATAGTTAGATTGTCCAAAACAATTCATTTCCAATGAAGAAAAAGGAAGCATTTTTAGGTATTTGTTTGAGGTATCAGTGACTGTATCTCCATAATTGGGACAAGGATTTTGAAAGCTATTGAACATAGCTTATGTGCTTGTTATTTTTCTTTTACAGAGTCTGGTGCAGCGGTATGTGAATTTTTTCTGCGGGCATCATGTGGGAAGGGTAAGCTATCAAAGCAACTGTTGATCAGATTGATTAGTTACTATAGCATTTATTACTAAGAACATGGAATTTCACTTTTAACTAATTATAATTTTACACAAACGTTCTCAGTAGACATAGAATCACCCTCTGCCTTTTTTATTCTTCCTTACCTATGTGTCTGTTTTGCTGCATCACGTTAGAGGAATGTCTGAGATAAGCTCTTTCTGTAAGGACGGGAAGCACTCAGTATTTGCATCCACCCATTACCAGCACCTCACCTGGTATTGATGGTGGGTTGGTGGCTCATGAGTCAATTCTCTCAGCTAGGTGGTGGGATAGGGAGACTAATGGAATGAGGAGAGGAAACTGTAAACTACCGAAAAGACTGTCTCTTTAATGAGACAATCATTTGCAGTATTCATCACAATGATGTCCTAATCCATGCTGACATGGTAGGGACCTTGTGCACTGGACCATCAATATGTGGTGAAAGTCAAAATAACTGCAGCCATTGAAAATCTTAAATAGGACCAGAAGATGCTAGAAATATTGATCAGGCATTTTCTGTGGGAAGAGAAGCAGCTTATTTTTCAAGTTAAAGACTCTTTGTCCTAGGTAGGTAGCCCTCTCTCATCTTCCTTCCTCTCCAAGCTAAGACAGGGATGAATAGGACAATGGGAATATCTCTGGTGTGGGGTGAAGTTAAGGTATAGTCATCTCATTGGTAGTTATTAGGAAGGGGAAACTTTTGCGATTTCTTCCTATAAAATGTTTGAAATGACAGTGAGAACAAAAAAGGACTGTAAGAGTTGCAAAATTTATCACTAGGAACATGCTCAACATGTCAGGTTTCATTAATAGAAAGAGGAAAAACTGAGCCAATATCACAGAAGATTAACCCTGCTACAGAGAAAGTCAGTCATACGAAGTTACAGAATTTGATAATGATTTTGATCCCTGTGATATGTACAGATGGAAAATTAAGTGTTGTCCTACAAGCTTGGATTAGGTCTGGTCATAACAATCTGGGAGGTACAGGTATGTTAATTTTTTTTGTTTGAGAGCATTCTGATCTTTTCCTTGGTTTCTAGAGAAGGAGGCCAAATACTTCTAAAAATATTGAATCACTTGGAAATTAAATCCTGGTACCTGTTATTAATATGCATTTCCTGATAGAGGTGAACTTTGGCTTGCAGATCGCACAAAGCCTGTGGTATGGTGTGTGCTCTCGAGAGAAACAGGAGAACATGTTTTGAGAAGCTGGATGTATATAAACATGTACAATACACTATTCCTCAAAGTTTATGAATCGCTGCCTTTGTGACTCTGAAACCTTGAGGAATGGTATTTTGTACATGTTTATATGTTCTTCCCTTTGTTCGTGATGTGCCTCTTCCTCTCTTCCTTCCTCCCATCCCCAGTAACTATTCTAGTGATTGAACCTGACTTTTCTATTGCAGGTGGAATGTGTCCCTTTCGCCACATTAGTGGTGAGAAGACAGTGGTGTGTAAACACTGGTTGCGGGGGCTGTGCAAGAAAGGAGATCAGTGTGAATTCTTACATGAGTATGACATGACGAAGATGCCAGAGTGTTATTTCTATTCCAAGTTTGGTGAGCTCACTGTTCACTTTGTGTGGGATTTCCAAGCTAGTTGAAGGTGGAAAAAGCAGGCTTAGCATTAGTAACTGTGACAAAATGCTGTCTTGCTGAAATGTTTTAAAAAATCTTATTATGGCTTTCCTATGTACAAGAATTGTGTACTACAGCTTTAAAGTCACATCTAAGAATTACTTCTGCTATAATCTCTTATATCAGGGTAGTGTGGTACACTTTAATAAGAAATAACCCTCGAGTTTCTGAAACGATACTGTTTTGGAATATGATCACCTATGTATTTTCAAAGTCCTTGCACATAATGCTGAGTGCATCTGCTTCCCGGGCCAAGTTTAGGATTTGGATATGCCTGCAACATGCCTGTGATAAATTCCTTAAGCATCTCCCAGCTGTTACAATCAGTTGCCTCAGATTAGGGATATGGCTTCAGAGCAAATTTAGTTGGTGTTTGAGAGTTAATGGACTGCTATCAGAATGATCAGTTAGTTCGGTTGAAACGTTCCTGAAGGAATAGATTATAGGATGATATCAAGAAGGGAGAATTGAAATAATCTAAGCTAGCCTAAATGCAATTAGTTTCCTTATTTTCCCTTTGTGATTTGTTTTAATTTGGTTTTTTTCCCCCTCTCATGCTGCTGCAGGAGAATGTAGTAACAAAGAATGTCCATTTCTACATATTGATCCTGAGTCCAAAATTAAAGACTGTCCATGGTATGACAGAGGATTTTGTAAACATGGTAAGTGTTATGTAAGGTGGAAAAGTGGTTAAATTATCTGAATGGATGCTGTCAAGTACATCGTTTTGGCTCTGTTGGAGATTGGAGAATGTGTTGTTTTACTTGACTCTCAGTTGGGCTGTTGTGTGGCACGGAGAGAACGGTGGTTGAGAATGGAACAAAACTTACAAAGTACCCTGAGGGAAAGATAAACAATTTTTTACTCTCTAGATGCCATCCATTTCAGCAGATAATCCAAATGATCATTCTTCACATGTGAATCTGGTCAGCATTCACTCTGATTGCAAGCCTGATCCCATTTTAGGCTGTTGTAGACACCTGTGTAACCTCCAATAGGATGCATTGCCTGGTGATCAGATACAGAAATCTATTCATTTGTTTTGATTTTCCTACTTAACCAAAAATGTGATGAGGGAGAGATGAGCAATTGTGGCGGCACACTTACCATCCTACCTGAGGGTTTGACTCTCTAGAGGTGAGGAGTAGTTGTAAGACGTTAAAATTAGTTTTTTTAAACTAAAATATTTGTATTGGGCAGATGTTTTTTACTTTTAATTTGGGCAATGTCCAAATTAGGGAAAGTTAAAAATATTCTTTATTCAGTGCCAGTTGCCCTTATAACCATATAACAATTACAGCACGGAAACAGGCCATCTCGGCCCTTCTAGTCCTTGCCGAATGCTTACTCTCACCTAGTCCCACTGACCTGCACTCAGCCCATAACCCTCCGTTCCTTTCCTGTCCATATACCTATCCAATTTTACTTTAAATGACAATATCAAACCTGCCTCTACCAATATAAATTTTCTTTTTAACAGAATAAACATTTAACATTGCTTTTCCGGAAAGGATGCTGTGACCATTTTGTCTCGGAGTCGTTTTTAATAGCGTGTCACGGAGATGGAGGAATGTTATTGCTGAGTTATAACTTTAGATTGCTGATCCAAATCCTGTCTTTTTGCAGGTCCTTTGTGCAGGCACCGGCATACCCGCCGAGTCATCTGTGTAAATTATCTGGTGGGGTTCTGTCCCGAAGGCCCCTATTGTAAATTCATGCAGTAAGTATACAACAATTTGGAGCATGATAGAGCAGGCCTTTCAGTTACTTCAGCATATCCTGTCAGCAAAATTAAATCAAAACCAGTTTAAACTTGAAATCTGAAAATTGAAGTATTTAGAACAATAGATCAGGTAGCATCTGTAGCAAAAGAAACAGTTAACTTTTCAGGTTGAAGGCTCTTCGTCCCAACTGGGAAAGAGAAAAATTGTTCAATTTAAGTTGTATGGAAAGTGGTGGAAGAATGGATAGGACAAAGGGGATATTTCCGAAGCGAGGCCAGGATTACTGTGGAGGTCAAATGGTTTTATGGGGCAGTTGGAGAGAAAATTAACATATTAGATGAGGGCAGTTAGAGATTGGGAAAATAACCAAAGAAATACAGAACTGCTCAAAATGAAAGATTGTAATGAAACACAATGTAAACTTGAAGAACATCTAATTTTCCATCTGAGCAAATTGTAGTCTTTTAGACAATATTGAATTCTAGAACTGGAGGAAACTCATTTTCTCTGTTAGGAATGACCATTACGTCATCCATTTGTGACATTGGGATTTTACTTTTCAATATCTGCTTGGTATGTACAAAAGCCCTGCAGTTTGCTACATTTTTGTTCCTTTGTGTTCTCTTTAGTTTACCAACCCTACCTTTATTGTTTTTCATTTTCTCTATGTGCCCCTAATAACCCATCTATCTGATGACCTTTTTCAATTTGTCTCTAAGCAAACTTGTCCTCTCCTTTTTGGAGAGATCCATATTCATCTCTCCCCTACCATCTCAGCAGCTTAAAACTAACTTGCTTCCTCTTTACCAGGTCTTTGAACTGAAATGTTTACTCTTTCTCTTTCCACAGATGCTGTCCGTGCTGCTGAATGTTTGCACTATTTTCTGTTTTTATTTGAGTTTATCCTTCCATTGTTTTGGATTGTGGCTGATGTCTGCCTTAATTTCATTCATCCTTTGCTGCTGCATATGCTTTGAAATCCCATTGATCAGGCATTTTCTGACTAGCTATGACATGTGTAAAAAATGTTTTAAAAATTACCATAATGAATGGCAACATAAAATTATGAACACGTTCAGCAAGATAGACAACAACAAGCAGGAATTTAATGGTTTGGGTTAATAGCTCAATTTGCACAAAAGATCTGAAAGTTTAACTAGCTATGTCTTCTCTGCATTTCTTTTATTTTTGGTTACAATCTCTCACTATGGTGTCTTTGAATAATGAGACTTACTTTTATATGAAGTCCATAATAGAAAAGTAAGTGAGATGGGGGAGGAAATCACTGGATCCTCCTAGGACTACAAGCTATAAGACAGTGGGAGAGGAGGGTGAATATATATGGCAGGGAGAGGGAAAACTGAATATTGAAAAGTAAAAACAACACCACACACAAAATGCTGGTGGACCACAGCAGGCCAGGCAGCATCTATAGGGAGAAGCGCTGTTGACGTTTTGGGCCGAGACCTGACGAAGGGTCTTGGCCCGAAACGTCGACAGCGCTTCTCCCTATAAATGCTGCCTGGCCTGCTGTGTTCCACCAGCATTTTGTGTGTGTTGTTGTTTGAATTTCCAGCATCTGCAGATTTCCTCATGTTTGCTCATATTGGAAAGTAAGATGGAATAGGAAGGGAATTGATCAGGGGAGACAAATGGATGAGAAAAGGGCAAAGCAATGCATATACTCTTGAGTTATTGCATCAATTTCTGATGTAATAATACTTAATTTTATTGATAGTCATGTACTAGAATTTACTGCAAAGTAAAGCAGACGAGAAGATTGAGGCATGATCAGGTATAAGTCTTCAAATACCGTAAAGGTATTCAATAGAGTTGATACAAAGAAGTTACTTCCTCTTGTAGATTAATACAGGATTAAGAGACTTAACCTTAAAACTGAAGTTGGACCAGTGGTACAACTGGTAGAGGTAATCTGTAACTCTTGATCCCAAAAGCCCATGGATGATGGAAATTTACAACACTGAAGCTGATAGATTTGTGTTGGAATAGATTTTGAAGGATATAAAATGGCATCAAGGTGCAAATCATCTAAAGTTAGTTAAAGTCTGTCCCGAGCCTTATAGGCTCATCAGGCTGATGCTTATGCTGGTTTCCGTGGCATGAAGCAACTGAGAGTATGAGGACACCCCGCCCCGGATAGGACACCAGTCTATTGCGAGGTACCAATTTTTAGCTGGGTGGACTGGAGCAGTGTGTGGCCTTTCTCAAGGACACAACACACTGCCTTGGCTGGGACTTGGAACTCACGACCTTCAGATCGCTAGTCCAATGCCTTAACCACTTGGCCACATGCCACAAGTCATCTAAAGACATTACCTAAATTAGAGGGCATCTCTCTTGGGGCTGATTTGTTGCACTTGACTTAAGTCTTTCTGCTGTATTCTCCTCGGGCGTTTTTTTAAACTTACCATGAATGTTACTTTCGAGGTTTAATCTAACAATGAATCTCATGTATTTATTCTTTCTATCAGCCCTCGGTTTGAACTACCAATGGGTACTGCTGCTGACCAACCACCACTGCAACAGCAACAGCAGGTATGGCAGAAAGTTAGCCTGTGGAAATAGTATTTTTCCTACATTTTGTTTTGGTTTACAAGTTATCTCACAACCTTTTGTTAAAGGAAGAGCTTCCCCTCATTTAGTATCTTTCTTTCCACAGCCTTTACTCACAGTAGTCCGCTGGTACAAATGGGTTGTAATAAAAATGTTATTGGGATCAGTATTTGACACTATAGTGTAGTTCTAAACATTGTTCCAGTTGGGAACCCTGAAGTTTATGCATTGAGGCATTTTAATTTAACCAGGAATAACCCTAAGCTAGGAAGTTAAAAGGTAGACAAAAATTTTTGTCAATTGCTGCCTAGTAATTGTTTAGTTTAAACAGGATTAATATGATGATAAAGGGGCCTACAGAATCACACGTGAAGAATGATAGGATTTTTGTCAAGTTTGGATTAGATGTGTCTGACGCCAATATCATATCGATGTGTGAAGTAGAGGTATGTCAAAGGGAAACTAACTATCCGTGACATTCAGTAATCTTCGTGCCAACAGAATCATACTCCCATTGTCTGAGTGAGAAGGAAGGCACGTCTATACTGATAAATTAATTACTGATGTACAAGTGAGGTATTGGTATCTTTTTGCTAGTGATAGCACTACATTTTAAGAAGTTAATTGGTCCAGGACACAGCAGGCAAGATTGGCAGGTCCTTTAGCAAAGAATTTATTTGCAGAGTGAGGTGGTGATTTGATTTGTTAATTTTGAATTTAAAATAGTTTAGAAAATCGTTACATGCAAATTGAGATGCCACAGTACACAGCTCTTGAAGTGTACTGATGGTCAATGATGTTTCTCTCCATTTGCAGCAAAATGTTAATCAGTTTCAACAGCGATCTTCCTCCTTGGTACAGATTACTAGCACGAACACTAGTGTCGGACAGCAGAAACCAGTTACACAATCCGGAGGACCAGCACAACAGTCCCAGTTTCAGACGTCATCAAATCGAGGCCCTAGACCATTGGAACAAGTCACATGTTATAAGGTGAGTGGATCAACATCTCAGAGAAATGGTTCCATGAGTGAGAGAGATGCAAATACTTATGATTTCTGTCATGTCATGTCTGACTTATAAGTTGCATACGTACTTCTTGGGTCTTAACACCACTTTCATTTGGATGTGTGAAATAGTTGTTTGGGTGAAAGTACCTTGATACCTTCTAAGGATTATTGTTAAGGTTGATATATTTACCTGTACAAGAGAAGGCAATTCATTTAAAAAGGTTATTGGTAATAGTTTACATTTGAATGACCCAACTCTACCTATACTACAGTTTGGTAAATATTTAATCCTTAAGGTACTTAGCGTTTAAGCCAGCAGTTCATGATCTCAAGGAATGTTGCCTTTTCAGTGGTTGACATGGCAGGAATAAAAATGCTCTTTCAATGGAATATGTTGACTTGATATGGAAAGTAGAGATGAATTTGTATTTCATTCTGTTTGAGTTATTGTTCTCTGTGTATGCTTTAACTGTGCATACATAATATACATTCATGTAAATTAGAGGTTTAATTGTAACATATTTTGCACATTGTATTTTGGTAAATTCTTCATGAAAAATAAAAAATCTGGGGAGAAAGGAGCTGATTGGATCTTTCAACTGCATAAGATAATCCTAGCTATGGTGAATATTAGTCTCATGATACAATGGTGAGGGAGTGGTCGATACTGACAGCACTTTCTCCTTCATTGATTGTATACTTGCATTATGAACTGTAGAATTATGGCCTTGAAATAAATTCTTTTTGTTTTCCAGTGTGGTGAAAAAGGGCATTATGCCAACCGATGCACCAAAGGACACTTGGCGTTTCTTAGCGGTCAGTAGTGATCTCACTGGTGAAAATTATTCTGGAAAAACTCAAGTTCAACTGATGCCCCAATGGAATGGACATTTTATTCTTCGATGGGGCTAGCAATTTAAAAGCTGAATTTGATTTTTTTTGTCCTTCCTTGCACACACTGTGATAGTTGTTACTGCTGTCTAAGCTACCAGTTATAATTGAGGTTTGGTGTTGGGAAGGACTGCACTCTTGACGAATGAAAAAGCTACAGAGAATAACTACAACTGGAGCTTTTACTGTACCTCACCCATAGTTTTTTTAATCTTCTAACAAACTTTCCAATAAACATGTGCAGTGGATTCAAATGAAACTGAGAGGCAAGAACACAAGTTCAATAGATTACGGCAAGTTATCTTCAACTGTGATATTTCTAATATAATTGTGTATGTTTCTTTTTTGATTTTCTAAAAACACCTATTTTGAGGGTAGTTTTGTAATTTCCCATCAGTCAGGCTTGAATTTCTTCAAATTAGAAGCCTTTTAAGTATACCTCCCAACTTGTGACATGTCACATATGGAGCTCCATTTGTGCTTGGGGTGGGTATGCAAAACTGCCGGCTATACAGTCTTACACAAACAAGGCATTTTCCCCTTTCAGAATGTTTAATGTTGAGATATTGTGATAACGGTTGAGTTGTGCACATGGTTAATTGGGCAGGAGGGCATTGCAAATGCCATTAATGTGTTTGGCATGGATGGTTTCCAGCCTAGGTATAACATTATAGCACACTGTACCATCCAGACAACCACTCATGTAAATTAACACAAAAATAGGAAGAAAATTCTGACCTTGTGTAAGCAGCTGCAAATAGCTGTTGAAATTTTGAATTAATTGATATGGATTACTTTGCTACATCAAGTTTCTTGATATGGTGTCATATTAATTTGCCTCTACGTTATTACATTTTATAGGAAAAAGGTTTTTAGTTTTGCGGCAAAAGAGAAGTGCATAAGAGTTGCAGAAATTCTATTCTTAAAGCCTCAATTACCATTTGACTGTAAAGGGTTCATTTTTATCCAATTTAATAAATATTTTTTAACAAAGATCTTGCATTCATTTATTTTCATTACTAGTTTATTCTATAGATTTCTCCTAAACAAACGAGTACGACAGCAGGATTTTTCTACCAGTAAACCTAGCAACAGGGAGGAAGGTAGTAGTGACGAGGATTTTCCTAACCTACTAGCAGCAAGGAGGCAAGCTCTGACTTGAGTGGCCTTATTTGGAAGGACTGTCGTCCGATTGAAGTTTTACTACTGAGCTCAAAATGTGGGCTTTGGTGAGTATTGACAAAGCAAGTTTTTTAAAAACTATTTTGTATATTTTTTTTACTGTTTTGGGGAGTAATCATAAAAGTTATGGAGGCTAAGGCAGGGGTATTCTCCTCCTGCAGGATTTGAGAGTTGGGGACATTTCCAATGTTCACGATGACAGCACCTGCAGGAAATGTATCAGCTAGTTTCAGGCAGTATACTCAGCTGGAGCTATGAAGTTCTCGCTGTGTTTAATTTGGGATGCAGAGAACACAGCAGACAATATATTTAGTGAGTTGGTCACCGTGCGTTTACAAAAAAAGTGGAGAAGGGTGATCATCATGAAGGGCAAGTAGAAGACATGCAAGGAGACCCCTGTGGTCATTATCAACAACAAATATAGTGTTGGATACCGTTGGCATGAGGGTCAGGAGCCTCCCGGCAGAGAACTGCACCACAGTGGGCGTTGATGTACAAAAGGGATGTGAACAGATCGGGACAGCAGTGGTGCTAGAGGGTTCGGTTGTGAGGGAGTCAGACTGGCATTTTGTAGCCAAGTAAGTCAATCCATGTTGCTTGCTTCCTTGATGCTAGGGTCAAGGATCTCAGATGACTAGAACATTCTGAAAGGGGTGACCAGGCAGAGGTCGTGATAACACTGTGAGACAATGTTATAGAAGATGAACAAGACTAGATAAGGGTGTGACTTAAGGAATGTAGTAAGAGCCTGTAATTTAATTGGCTGTATCATTGGGACTGTTTCTGGGGAAACCAGAATCTGAACAAGCAGGGCAGGTTGCACCTTAATCAGAGTGGGGGCCGACACCCTTGATGTTGGCACTGCTGGGGAAGGTTTAAACTGAGTTGGTAGGAGAAGGGGGTTCAGAGTGGTCCTACAGGAGAGGAAGTACAACCATCTAGAAGAGGAATGTGTAGTAAGTCCAGTAGGCAGAAAAGGTGAGTAAATGAACATTAAAGGAATTTCAAAGCTAATTTGCATCTATTAATGTCAGGAATATAAAACTCAAAGTACATTTATTATCAAAGTATGTATGCAGTATACAATCCTGAGATTTGTCTTCCCCACAGACAGCAACGAATCAAAGGAAACAAAGAACCCATTCAAAGGAAACGGCAAAGACCCATCCCCCCATGCACAACAAAACAAAATTGTGCAACCACTAACAAAAAAAAGCGAGAAAAAAAACAAAAGTATATTCAGTTCAGCTCAGTGTTATTTATCTGCAGGCTGCCCAATTCAAAATGAGCAACCAGAAAAGCATCATAACATGAACTAGAGTCCAAACCGCAAACAAGTGTCGATTAAACCTTGCCCAGGAACTCTGGCAACTCAAGGGTTTGGAGGGGGTGGGGGGGGGGGAAGGGTGGGAGACCTTTTGAACGGGATCTTCCTTCGGGAGTAGCAAGAGAGATCCGTCACACGCAGGCAGCTTCCTCCAGCGGCAGCGAGCGAGAGGCTGGTAGATGGCACTGAACACTCTTGCCTCGATGATTTCAACCTTCCTTGCAGCTTTAATTGGTGAGATCAGCGAGAAATGGAGTCGATCTTGGGCTTGTGCCACATCTCCAAGCCTCTTCGTCTTGAGGCTGCACACACGGTGGAGGGTGGTGGGGGAGGTTCTACAATATTGTTACCATTACTGAGACATGTTTAAGGGCAGGCAGGACTGGCAAGTCATATCACTGTTAGTCAGATTGCATTACTTCACTAATGGCATGATATCCTAAATAGCTGCTCAAAAGAAGCCATATGGTAGGGAGTAGAAACATGGGGAAAGTAACTTACGGGGTATATTACAGATTTCCCAACAGTCAACGGGAGATTGATGAACAAGATAGTGTTATACTAGAGGATTTCAATTTCCCAAATGTTAACTAGGATTGCATTAGTGGTAAAGATTTGGGGTTGAATTTTTGAGTTGTGTCCAGAGGCTATTTGATTTAGTAGTTAAGGAGAATAATGAATGAAGTAACATTACTGGACCCTGGGGAATATATGTGGTGAGTCAGGTGGAGGGAGTGTCAGTGGGAAATTACTTTCTAGATACAGACCGTGTCTCTGTGAAGTAATAATGGAAAAAGTTAGGGATCGACCAGTAACAAAGGTGTTAAATTGTGGGGGAGAGGCCAATTTCATTTACATAAGGAGGTAGATTGGAGGCATCTACTTGAAGATAAGGTTACATCTACACAGTGTGAAGCATTCAAAGAAGAAGTAGCAGGTGTTAAAGCCAATCTGTAACTGTAAGGGTAGGGAGATGTTTGAAAGCAACTAAAAAGGCTCAAAGGGATCATGAGAATTCTCTTTAACATCTCTCAATATCCTGCCTATATATATGGTAGCAAGCACTAAAGTCCCAATTATAGATGATGGGGGTTAGAGCAATCTGTCATTTAAAAATTACTTGGGTAAACTAATGTGGTTAAAGGCTCTCAAGTTCATGGACCTGTTGATTGCAATCTACTAAACTTCTTTGAGAAGTCCCAGATGTTGGAAATCTGCAAGTGTAACATGCTTTGCAAGAAAGGATGAAGTCAGAAAGCTGCCAACTATAAAACACATAACTATCAAGAGCTAATAGCACCAATAAGGTTGAAGGACTTTCTCCTTATAGGTATGTCCACCAAAAAATGTGATTTGTATTATGGTCCAATTTTAACCCATATGCTACAAGTGTTTAGAGCAGCTGAAAAATTCTTAAAATTTTAAAGCATATGGTGCAAATCATCTCCATTCTGGAACAATAATCATTTTCTACCTGGGGGGGGGGGGGGGGACTATTCACGAACAGAACTTGGGAGGATAAAGGTATTACTACTCTTCAAGATATTAATGGGGCAAGTACTATCCTTAGCTTTCAAGAACTGGTATCTCGATATAATATTGATAAACACTCTCTTTTCTTCTACTTTAGAGTAAGATCAGCTTGTAGAGCCGACAGGGTTCCCTGGGGGTCAGATTTGAAGGACCATCCCATTTTAAGTTGGATACAGAGTGCTCCAAGACAGATAGTGTCATATATGATAAATTAAACTCTCAGAAATATATGCCCACATCAGGAATGAAAGCCTGGGATAGGGACATATCTGAATTGGGACAAGACTTAGACTGGGATGCGATTTGGGATAATGCTGCCGGTGCTTTGAAAAACCCAAATCATCGGTATATACACTTGAAATTTTGTCAAAGAGCATATCTAACACCGAGAATTAGACATCAAATGGGACTGGTTCCTGATCCATATTGCTCATTTTGCCCCCCATGGAACCGTTGGCTCTTTTATACATGTTGTATGGGAATATCCAGGGATTTTTGGTTTGTGGAGGAAGGTTATCAGAACTCTTACAGAACAGGATTACCAATAGACCCCGCTGTACATCTTCTAAATGATGACTCCCACCTTTCCCTTATGGAAAAAATACACAAAGTCTGGCTGGCAGGCCTGACTGCAGCTAAGAAGATTGTAGTCCAGCGTTGGAAACCTCCTCATAATATTTCAAGTACTCACTGGCTTCAGGGCTTTTTGGACATTTCTTACCTGGAATTATCATCAGCAAGAGTAAATGATGCACGACCAAACACAATCTTAATGTGGACAAATTTGATATCTAACTTAAAAAATCTTCTGTTAGAATAGAAATGCTGTCTGTGTATGCACTACTATTTAGTTGGTTGATGGGGAGGGGGATGAGGGTTGGGGGGGTGGCTGGGTTAAACAGTCAAAATGTAATCGGCAACTGATTGTATTGAATGTAATTTGTTGGTGTTGCATTAAAAATAGTGATTAAAAAAACATAACTTTATCTGTCTCTGGGAAATTGCAATGATCCATTACAAAGAGCTAATAGAAATTTATAAAATCATAGAACAATTTGGTAGATCCAGTATGGTTTCATGAAAGAAACTGACAATTTGAGTTTGAGTTCTTTGAGGGTGTATCAAACGGGAACTAGTAGATGATATTTTGATATCTATAAGGTTGTTGCCTGCATAAGGGCAGATGACATTGAAGTAAACATTGATATTGATAGGAGATAAATTAGATTTTTCAAATCTAATGGAGTGCCATCGGGATAATTGCTGGAACCTTCGTGTTTTGAAGATAAACAGGTACAGTTGCAAGAAAAACTTTGTGAACCCTTTGTAATTATCTAGATTTCTGCATTAATTACTCATAAAATGTGGTCTGATCATCAACTAAGCCACAATAATAGACAAACACAATCTGCCTAAACTAATAATACTCTAACAATTGTACCTCATCTCATCAATAATAGACAAACACAATCTGCCTAAACTAATAATACTCTAACAATTGTACCTCATCTCATCAATACTGAACACACCATTTAAACAGTCTAGCTTCAAAAAAGGATGTGAACCTCTGGGATCATGCCTTCTATAAAAGCTAATTGGAGTCAGGTGTTACAAGCAATGGGATGAGATTGGAGGTGTGGGTTGTAGAGGTGCCCTGCCCTATAAAAAAAGGCACACAAAGTCGGGTTACTGATGGAGCCTGATCTTAAGAAAGACCTGTTTATGTGCACCATGCCTGATCAAAACTATTTTCAGAGAACCTTAGAAGAATTGTAGAGATCCCTGAAGCAAGAAAAGGCTACAAAAACATTTCTAAAGACCTGAGTGTTCATCAGTCCACAGTAAGAGAGATGGTCTATAAATGGAGGAGATTCAGTACAGTTGCTACTCTTCCTAGGAGTGGGTGTCCTATAAAGATAACACCAAAAGCACAATATGCAATACTGAAGGTGGTGAAACAGAACCCATGGGTAACAGCAAAAGACCTGCAGAAATCTCCAGAACTTGCTAAAGTCTCTGTTCATATGTCCACTATAAGAAAAACATTGAACAAGAATGGTGTTCATGGAAGAACACCATGGAGGAAACCACTGCCCTCCAAAGAAACATTGCTGCACTTGTCTCAAAAGACCACCTGGATGTCCTCAATGCTTCCGGGATAATGTTCTGTGGACGGATGAGACAATAGGAACTTTTGGCAGAAAAGGAAGCAAAAGGGCACTGCATATGAACACCAAAACCTCATCCCAACTGTAAAGCATGGTGGAAGGAACATCATGGTTTGGGGCTACATTGCTGTCTCAGGGCCTGGACAGCTTGCATTTGTTGAGGGAACAATTAATTCAAAAGTGTATGAAGACATTTTACAGGAGAATGTCAGGGTAGCAATCCGTCAGCTGAAGCTTAATAAAAGTTGGATGATGCAACAAGACAACGATCCAAAACACAAGAGTAGATCAACAACAGAATGGTTTAAAAAGAAATTCATGTTTCGGAATGGCCAAGTCAGAATCCAGACCTTAACACAATTGAGATGCTGTGGCATGACCTGAAGAGGACTGTTCATGCAAGGTATCCCAAAAATATTGATGAACTGAAACAGTTTTGTATGAAGGAATGGTCTAAAATTCCTCTTCTCCATGGTGCCAGTCTGATTTGCAGTTACAGGAAATGTTTGGTGGAGTTTGTTGCTACTAAAGGAGGTTCTACTGGTTATTAAATACAAGGGTTCACATACTTTTTGCAGACTGATGTGAATGATTAAACAATGTGTTCAATCAAGACATGAAAAGTACAATTATTTGTGTGTTTAGTTTAGGCAGATTGTGTTTGTCTATTATTCTATTTTAAAGTGTGGTCCAATCTTCATCTATAAGTAACTAATGCAGAAAACCAGGTAATTGCAAAGGGTTCACAAACTTTTTCTTGCAACTGTATATTGCTGATGATAGAAAGGTAAGTGGTGAGCAACTTGTAAATATAATAGGTTAAGTGAGTGGATTAAAAAGTAGGTGGACTTCAGAAGGGAGAATTTTAAAAAAACATAAAATATAAATGCAGTGAGCTGACAAAATGTTAAGGGATCTGGAGTCCTACCCGAAACAAAAGGTTAGGGTACAAGTACAGCAAGGATCTGGATAGACTAATGGAATGTTAGCTTTTATTGCAAAGGATATAATAACTAAAAGTTGAAAGGTTTTGATGAACTTTACAGTTTACTGATAATTACTGTGTACAGTTTTAGAATCCATATTTATTCCTGTGAGATCCTTTGGAAGCTATGCAGATAAGGTTTCCTGGGATGGAGCTCTTTGATAAACTCTCTGAGGAGTTTTCATAACTTTTCATAATCTATAATTAGCTTATCTACCAACCCTGCTATTTTCAGGGATCTATAGCTGTGCACCAATATCGTCCTTATGCTCTATAATCTCATTATTATGAATTCCATTGCTTTGTTTGCTATTGCAGAATGCATTAACCCACATTTCTCCATATTGAATTTTAAGTACAGTATTGCTTTCCTACCAACCTATTCAGTCTATGATTATATCTTTCAGGCTACAAGTTACACCGACTGTTGGCTCACTGATAATGTTGGTAGCATCTGCAAACTTACAAGTCTCAATTATTAATTTATGCTAAGAATCAGTAGACCCATGTACACAGAGCTCATGAAACTCCCATGTGTATTTCTAGAAATTCCTGGCAACCATGATACTACTTTGCATTTCTTTGTAATTTGCCATTTTCTCTTGGATACATTAACACACACTTTTATGATTAAGTCTGTCTTGTAGGTCTTTATTAAATGCCTTTTTCATGTACACTACAACTATACTACTTTCATTGAACTCTGAGAATTCACTAATTAATCAGGCAACGCTTTGACCTCCTAAATTAATACCAAATATCTCTGATTACCTTTAACTTATTGAATGATTAACTGTTCTTTGGAAATCCTTCCAGTAAATTGCCCACCAACATTATTAGGTTAACTGGCATGTAATTACTTGGTCTCTCTTGGTCTTTCAAGCTCAGGCACAATCTTTGTAGAAAATGAAGGTTCAGAGCTGCTACTGATTCTTCCCATGAGCTCATGAATAACTACCTCACTTTTTTCTTTCTGGTTTTGCACTATTTTTAATTTAACTACTTAATATAATGCATATACTACCGTAGTTGATTTATTTGATTTTCTATATTTATCATCTACTGCACTGTACTGCTGCCGCTAAGTTAACAAATTTCATGGCACATGCTGGTGGTGATGATAAACCTGCTTCTGAACATTTAAAGAGTTTGGGGTATCTTGTTCCCTGGCCTGATCAATGATCCACTCAATTAAGTTTCGCATATAAACTTATACTTGGGCCTTTGAAGTAGGTGCTCCCTGGATGGTTTATTTTGCATCAACAGTTATACCTCAAATGAAGCCAAATACAGGCCTATACCATTTAAATTCTTCAAATGAAGAAACTTTTTGTTTTGACAATTAACACTCGCATATAAATTACCAAATGCCAAGGAACATTAGGAAAGAAGGTAAAAGGAAATTTTATTGTCCTCAATTTGTAGAGAACCCTGCCTCCTCCAACTACAATAACAATGTTTCAATTCACAGTTTCAGTTCAGCAACGACTATTTGAATTCACTGGTGTGTAATCATGAAGTATTTCCCTTTGCATTATTTCCTTGATCTGTCATGTATTAATAGAGCTGTTTAGTGATATTTCCTCCAGCGATCATTCTCTGTAATATACAAGAATAAAACCTATAATTATATATTTGTCATTAATTTCCCATTGCAAGAGTAGTTTTAACTACTTTTTACTTTGGATCTCTGGCATACAGCTGGAGCTAGGTCAGTGTGTCTAGAACAGTGCTGTATTTGGAATTTGCAAGTGACACTGCTCCACTCTATTTTGCATTTCTTAGAGAGTGAAAACAGACTAGAAATTAAAATTTTGCCTCTTGAAATTACTATCAGAGGGAGTTTCTTATCTATACCAAATTTGACATCAACTGACCAAGCTTATTATAAAAGCAAAATTAATATTTTCAACTCAGGATAATCTCTACATTATTCTTTGCTTCAAAATATTGAGAAAGGCTAATCAAAATGAATTATTCCTTTCAATTGAATATCAGAACCAAATATCTAAAATAATAAACTCAAAATTAACAATAAAGTTAACAAGTTTGTTACGAGAAATACAAGAATCAATTCAAGGGACTGGCATTTATCAGCTACTGAGTTTGTTTTCAGTAATCTAGGAGCAAAGGTAGCGATCTGAACTTGAATGTTTTCCTGAGAAAAAATAATTATAGCACACACACAGGCCATACCATGATTTAAAAAACACACTGGTCTTTCCTTAAGAGTCTAGTGTACTGTATGGAATTTGAATTACTGAATTAACTCTAGCAATAAAGGTTAAATTTATTGTCACACACACATTGAAGCATATAGTGAAATGTATCACTTGTGTCAATAATCAACAGGGTCCGAGGATATGCAAACTGCAGTGTCACCGTACAACATAGGACAAAACTTACTAATCTTAACTCATATGTCTTTTGGAAAGTGAGAGGAACTAGAGCACCGCAGTCATGGGGAGAATCTACAGGTTCTACACAGACGTGGATGGGAATTGAACCCTGATCTTACAGCTGGCACTGTAAAAGATTATGCTAACCACTACATTGCTACATGGTGCCCGAGATCAGGAAGTATATTCATATGTCATGTAGCAAATATAATTTGTTGGCATTGTTTGCAACCTGCGACAGCCACAGAACAACTAGAGTAACTAGCAACTAGGTGAAGATTCTGAAGTGATTTGTTTTCAGTTAACAAATGTGTGAGGTGTGATGGCAAATAAAATCTGAATGTTAGCCAGCTTTTGAAGAGATTGAACAGGTTTGACCTAATCATGATTCCACTCAATCACAGGATGGAGAAAAGGATAGAAGATTACACCGGCAAGGTTGAAAGAGATGGATAAAAGTATTTTGTGGACTGTAAATATAAACTGCTGCTGATCTACTCCTCAGTTAATGGCCTCTAAGCTAATGCCCATCCCTGATCCTACCAGACACATTTTGAACTGTGAAAACACGCAGAGCCCTTCAACTAGTGAAATACTTCACTAAATACATAGTAGGGAGCCTATGATGAAATCAGTGGTTTGCATCTTTCTACCGTGACTGAACATTACGTCCATTTGGATGCACAGGAATTTTTAATGAAAGGATTTGAAATAAAATAAGCATTTTTAAGAGTTCAAATATTTCAGCTTCCAGCTTAATCTACATTTGATTAGACTGATCTTTATTAAGCACTAGGTAAATGTTAAGGTTAATTAAAATAGTGCTTCTGCTTCTAGAGATTGCTACCTATGAGATTATTTTTAACATAATTGGCTATACAGTTAGTCTGACTACATCATAGCTACTGGATACCAAGGATCCCACTGTATATTTGCAGGTATCTTAATTTATCCTATTGCAATTGTCAAAAATTGAGATTTATGTGTTGTGCAAATGTAATAAAAGATAAATAATATTAAAATTCTGAGAATAGCTTAAATCAGAAATTAGGGAAGTAATTGGTTTAAAACTATCACCTTTTTCTCATTATAACATGAAACTTGAGGATTGAAAATGAGGTGAAAATTAGTAATTTTGATAATTAAACACTTCCATTGATTGTGGGACTCCGTCCCTGCTAACAATGCCATTGCTTGAGAATTTCAAACATGACAGGGTGAGAATAGAG
Organism: Hemitrygon akajei; assembly: GCF_048418815.1. Classification (NCBI taxonomy): domain Eukaryota; kingdom Metazoa; phylum Chordata; class Chondrichthyes; order Myliobatiformes; family Dasyatidae; genus Hemitrygon; species Hemitrygon akajei. Next base: position 41,628,370 of record NC_133134.1, on the reverse strand, counting down.
GTAAGTTGCTTAAGTGTGTGCAGCTCTTTAAGAATACAGGGTTAAACACAAGTAAGTAAATAAAATTCAATTTGGTAAGGCCCCTAAATCTACTTACTAATGTGGCTGTATTCCCATATGTAGCTGATTACAATGTAGCCCATTAGGATCATTGCAACTCCACCAATCCCACCTTTCTTCACATCGATGTACTTCTTATAATAGGCATTGTGGCCTAAATGATGGAATTAGAGTGAACAGAGTGAATAGTTACTAAAGAGAAGCTATGATCAAAAGCTAACTCTTGCTTTTCCTGATTTATGAATTCTTAAGATGGCATTGAATGATGCTTTGTATCACACTTACCTCTGCAGAGAGCATCAAGGATAGATTTTGGAGAAAGCAGACGTTTTAAAGTCCATTTAGGAACCTCAACTAATTTCAAACCCATGAACTTTCGCTTGAGAAGTGGCACTACAAGGCAATCACAAGTTATGTCTGATGATAAATTACAAGCAGAATACTCGAAGGATACTGGCAATAAGTAGATACAATCAAATATTTCAACCCTCAGAAAATTTAAGCCCAGCCAGGTATGTCACAAAATGCTGGAAATACTCAGCAGTTCCAGTAGCAAATGTGTGAGAAATATGGTGATTTAAGATCAATGATTTTTCATCGGAACCTGAAATGTTAATTTAGTTTCATTCTCTACAGGTGCTGCCGAACATGTTGCTTCCAGTGTTTTCTGTTTTATTTCAGATTTCTAGTAGATGTAATTCTCTGCTCCTGAGAAAATCATCTTGGCCTATCAGCAAACAACAGACTTAAATTACATGCATCACTTCTGAATATTAATAATTTCTAATCATCAGCTTGATTCTGACTGACAACTAAACAAGAACAATCCATCAGGTTTTATGGGCATGTATCTAAAATCTATAGTCCAGAGATATCACTGGTTTGATCCCCAGCTTTTATTAAGTTAACAGACAGCCCAAGTAGAACTGTACGAAATGCAGTTACTTAATGTTTTAGAGAGGACAGAAACATCATCAGACAAGCTTGGCATTTCAGATCAGTTCCTGCCAGAGGTTGAAGTAAGGTCCAGATTTGGTTGATTGCTCTTTGATATAATTACCTGCAGGTGCTTGCTGTCCACACATCAAACATCCATCTGTCACTGGATACCACAGAGCTTGAGATACCAATGGAGCATAGCAAACAAAAGAATAACATCCACAGTAGAGAAAGTAGAAAAAAGGTTTTAATTTCTTTCAGTGTATGACTGCATTGGATTAGTCAAGTCATTGGTGATTTGGCTTGCTGTGTGTGTTTCTAAATTAACTTAGAGAAATAGTACTGGATTTTTCATAATTGTTAGAAAAATATATATTTTTCCCACAAAACTTTTTTTTCTGTTTTTCATAGATTGAGGACTGAATTTAAGAGAAAACTTCATCTTGCACCATGTGGAATTGTTAGGCTTTAATGCTGAGGACAACTGCCAATCAATGTAAAGTATTATGTGACAAAGATTCTGTTATTTAGGAACATACAAATTAAGTGTTAACAGTTTGGCCCATTGAGCCTGCTTTGCCAATCAAAACGATCATGGCATATCTGACCTTTCAACCCCCTTTGCCCATCATGAATCCATCTACTTTGTAATAAAAAAAAACTTAAATGCTTTAATTAAATATTTTTCCCTTTGTGGAAGAATTCCAAAACTTCCAAGAAAAATATTCACCTCATCTATTTTAAATAGCAGATCCCTTATTCTTAACAGCAATAAATATTTCTCAAACAACAATACTAAAATAGAGCTTCCATTTATTTTTACATTGCTGTTTCTGTGCACTGGTAGCTGTATTTCCATCAACAGTGGCTACACTTTAGAAATTCTTTATTGCCTGAAAAGTCCTTTGGATGACCAAAGTTGTGAGAGGTGATATTTAAATCCAAGTCTTTCTGCAGTGAAGTCACTAACTTACAATAAATTTTGCTTTAACAAATTCAAATCCCGGTTTTCACATTGTTTCATGACTTCAACCCTTCACATTTCTTCTTTCAGACATCTCGACTCTTCTACTTTGAGCTCCTTGACCAGTGATGTTAATTGCTTCATCCACTTACTCTGTGCCTTTAGCTGCCAAGAGTGTTTCTTGTTAGTCCTCACTACCCCACTTTCTTCTTTTTAGAATGTTCTTAAAATCTATGTTGTCTTATGTAGTCTAAATTAATGTTTGATAATGCTCCAATGAAATATTTTCAGTCTTTGCCATACTATTACTAAAGATGTAAATTATTGCAATGAACTGCTGCCTTAAAACAAATTTCACGACATATGCCAGTGTATGAAACCTAATTCTGATTTTAATTCTGTCAATTAAAAATTATTTTTTATAAATAAATTTTAACATTTTTATTTGCAGATCAAAGATGATAGATGTAAATTCATTTCTGATCCCATTTACTGAGACCAGATTGTCATATACAGTACTTCTCAACATGTCTGTTTACTGTTAACTTCATTTTCAAAGCTGAAATCTCTCAAATCTCACCAATGCAGGTGAAATTAAATTAGCTTTAAATAGTTTTTCAAAAAATGTTCTTTTTCTTCTAGTTGTAGAAAGATAATCAATTTGCTTTCAGTATGAAGTTCTCCCAGTGCAGGAAAATGCTTTATGAGTGAGAGGATTTGATGGATACTATTTATTACTTCCACAAATTCATCACCCTCTGGCTAAATAAAATCCTCCTCACTTCTGTTCTAAAAGGGCATCGTTGTATTCTGGGGCTGTACTCTCTGGCCCTAGATTCTCCTAATTGTGGAAACATGCTCTCCATGTTCACTCTGTATAGACATTCAATAATTGTTTTTTTTTCTCCGATGAGATCACCTTTCATTCTTCTAAACTCCAGAGAGTACAGGCAACACAGCCAAATGCTCTTGGTACGTTAACCATTTCATTCCCAGCATTATTCTTGTGAAACAACACACACAAAATGCTGGTGGAACACAGCAGGCCAGGCAGCATCTATAAGGAGAAGCACTGTCGACGTTTCGGGCCGAGACCCTTTGTCAGGACTACTCTCGTGAACCTCCTCTGACCCTCTCTGGTGCCAGCACATCCTTTTTTAGATGTGGGCCCAAAATTGCTCACAATATTCCAAATGTGGTCCATCCAATGCTTTAAAAAGCCTCAGCATCACATCCTTGCTTTTATATTCTAGTCCTCTCAAAATTAGCGCTGACATTGCAATTGACTTCCTTACCTCCTATTCAACCTGCAAGTTAACCAAAGAATCCTGCACTCGGACTCCTAAGACACTTTGCACCTCTAATCTGAATTCACTCCCCATTTAGAAAATAGTCTACAACTTTGTCCCTTCTTCCAAAGTGCATGACCGTACACTTTTCTACACTATATTCCATCTGCCACTTCTTTGTCCATTCTCATCTGTCCAAGTTCTTCTGTAGACTCCCTGCTTCCTCAGCACCAGCTGTTCCTCTACCTATCTTTGTATCATCCACAAAGCCATCAATTCCATCATCCAGATCATTATCACACCATGTGACAAGTGGCAGACCTAACACCAACTCCTGTGGAACACCACTTGTCACTGACAGCCAATGAGAAAAGGCCCTCTGTATTCACATTCTTGCCTCCTGCCCGTCAGCCAATCTTCCTGAATGGGCGCTGAAATTGTTTAGCAGTCTCAAGCATGGCACCTTTCAAAGGCCCTCTGAAAACATCTACTGACTTTTGTCTATCCTGCCTGTTATTTCTTCAAAGAATTCCAACAGATTTGTCAGGCAAATTTCCCTTTAAGGAAACCATGCTGACTTTAGCCTATTTTATCATGTGCCTCCAAGTATCCTGAACCTTCATTATTAATAAAGGGCTCAAACATCTTGCCAACCACTGAAGTCAAGCTAACTGGTCTGTACTTTGTCTCCCTTCCTTCTTGAATATTTGCAATTTTGAGAACTATTCCAGAAACTAGTGAGTCTTGAAAGATCACTTCTAATGCATCCTCAGTCTCTTTAGCTACCTCTTTCAGAACCTTTAGGTGTAGTCCATTCTGGTTAAGCTAACTTAACTATTTCCAGACTTTTCACTGTCTGAAATTTCTCAACATTTCATACAGAAATATCGTGGAAGGGTATTAATTTTTTCACATGCAAGGAAATACAATATTCAGTGAACAGCACGATACCAGAAAAGGAAAAAAAAGGATCTATTCTTGATGCAGGGAAGAATATTGGTCAGGACAGTGAAAGAAATGTCCTCTTTGTTTACTGATCCACAAAATTCATATACTATATCCAGCTAGATATTCAAACAGGAGAACAGAAGTCTGCATTAAAATAAAGTTCCACTCCAACCCTCTGTGATTCCCACACTGAGTGCACCTCCCATAGTTATAGGCTCCTGATCCCAGGGAGAGATTGGACAAGCTAGGCCATTATCCCTTGAAGTGTAGGAGACTGAGTGACCTTTATAGAGGTGTACAAAATCACGAGGGGCTTAGATAGGAGCAATGCAGTCTTTTCCCCAGAGCTGTGGTATCAAGAACTAGTGGGCATAGTTTAGACTGAGCGAGGACCTGAAGGACAATTTCTTCACTCAGAGGGTGGTCCATCCATGGAATGGGCTACGAGAGGAAGTGGTTTAGGCAGGTACATTAATAACATTTAAATGATACTTGGATAGGAAAGGTAGCTATGGGCCAAATGCAGACAAATGGGGCTATCTTAGATTGGAATCTTGTTCAGCATACACCAGATGGGCCGAAGGGCCTATTTCTGTGCTGTGTGACTCTAAATACTACTTGACATTAAATCTAAAAAAAAATACCTTTAACTGCTCTACTCAGTACTACATCAGAGTTTCGACCTATTGCAAATATGGCTGTATAGTTTCCATTGTATTTAAGGGTTTATCTGTTTTAGTACTTTTTATCGGTCCGATGATTTTAATAGGATATATTAACAAGTCTTGTCAATTGAATAATTTACCATGAAGAAACCCTGATTTATTGCCATCCTACATCAGAAATTGATGGAAGCTGCAAGTCCTGTGATCTATTCAAATATTTGTTTTAGCTAAACTGGATAGCAAACATAATATCTACTGCTTATGTACAATTTAGACACATTTTAATAAATCAGTTATTGATTCAGCAATGTCACGTTAACTTTAAAGTTAATTTGTAGTGAAAAGACACCCACATATCAAGGACACTCCAGTCACAGCAAAAATATTTTGGGTAATAGCATGACAGTCAATGCAGTTTTTGGCTATGTTAAATGCAATGTATTTATATATCCGAATTATATCTACCCAATGACAAGACAATGTAACTTGCATGTATGGGCATGTGATAGTCTGGTATTCTTAAAACATGGAAACATAACCAGGTCATTGGAGATTATGGGGAAGCTAGGGAATGGAGAGAAAAAATAATTGTAAAACGGGAGAAATGAAGAGGGTACATAAAGCAGTAATGGGAAAGGGGAAGTTGACTCGAAATAGAGAAGGGCCTCAATGAAGAGGACGCATTCAAACTCTTGTTTATGCTCATTTGTGTGAGGGTTGTCCAAGTGCACATACCCGTGAACTATAGAAGCGCAGCCTGGCGCTCAATTGTAATGGAGTTCCTCGCCATTCGGCAGGATACCTCCGGCTCCGATTTCTACGCTGAGTGAAGACGATATCTTTTCTCTTGTCATATACCAAGCCCGATGAATCTGGTTTCTATGGCAACTGTTGAAGAACCGAGTATTTATAGTCAACACGACGAACCTCTGCCCCGCTACTGCTTTTATAGGGTTAGTGCTGCCCATGCTTCCATAACTAGCAATCCGTTAATAATTTCCTTCGATATATATTCCGACCTGCCTTTTTCACCCATGGTTTACAGCGAATACGCTAAGCGGCATGGAAGCGTGGTCTAACATTGCTTCATGGGGAAGGGGTTGGCAAACCAAATAAAAATCATTAACATCTTCGCTTTTTGTCAAACAGAAGAGATATTTTTGTTTACCATCAGGCTGCCAGTGACTATTTCTCTTCATATCCAGCTCTTCCTCTGACCGTGTACTGCCCGTCCGGGTAAACACGTGTTAACTGGGCCCCACTCCCGCCCTTCGCGCTCAGCTCCGAGCTGGAAAAGCTTTAAAAAATCAACAGCAGGCCACACGGATCTAAAGGTTAATTTTGGGGAAACTGCGATGAAATTTTTATATATAAGTATTGGCGATGGGGGAGGGGTGTGGCGAGTAGATGTTTGGCGCCAAGACGTCATGTGATGAAGTATCAGCCCAGGTTAGATCTGAGGAGAATTTTAGCCCTGATCTTCCCTTTAACTGTAATACTTATTGATTTGCCTTTAATACTTTAGCGTGTGTGCACAAGTGCACAAAATGTAGTTTTCCAGATGAATTGAGAAAAGAGTGTGGTTTGGCCATCATTCAATTGTACATCTTGCTCCTTTTTTAAGGTTACTAACTGGTTGGTACTGTTGTCTGACTACTCCACAGACCTGGTTTGAATCCTCACCTTGGATGTCCTGAGCATGGAGTTTGCAAATTACCTTAATGAGCCCTTAATGAGGGATGTCCCCTTCTTGAGGCACCAACTTTTGAGGGTTGCACCCATGATGGAGCTGGCTGTGTCTACAACCTCCTGCAGACTCTTTCAATCCTGTGCATTGAAGCCAACACTTGGTGGTGTTCTCCACTGTGCATCCATTGAAATTTGCTAGGGTCCTTGATGGCATGCCAAATCTCTTTAAACTCCTAATAAAGTATAGCCACTGGAATGCTTTCTTCATGATCACATCAAGCTGTTAGCTAGCCCAGGATAGATTCTCTGAGACATTGGCACCCAGGAAATTGAGGCTGCTCCCTTGTTCCACTGCTTGTGTTCTCCCAAATTCCCCTTCTCCCAAAGTCCATAATCATTCCTCGCCCTTCTGACATCGAGTGCAAGGCTGCGGTTATGACTCCACTTGACCTATCTCACTCATGTATGCCTTCTCATTTCCATCAAATATAGTGGTGTCAACAGAGAGTTTAGAGGTAGTTGAGGTGTTCCTAGTCACACAGTGTATGTGTATAGAAAGAGTAGATCGGTGGAATAAACAAACGAGGCACATTCTGTATTGATTATCAGCAAGGAGATGTTATTTCTGATACGTACTGACTGGTCTCCCAGTGAAGAAGTCAAGAAGCCAATTGCAGGTGGAGGTCCAAAGGTCCAGGTTTTGAAGCTTGTTGATTAGTACTGAGTGGCTAATGGTGTTGAATGCCAAACAGTCTGATGTATGTATTGTTGTATCCAGGTGTTCCGTGGCTGAGTGGAGAACCAGCGAGATTGTACCTGCTATCTGCTTTCATTCCAGAACTACCGAGATCCCCTTCTTCAAAGAAAGGGGCTTCCCTTTCTCCACCATCAATGCTGCCTCACCCACATCTCTTCCATTTTGCGCACGTCTGTCCTCACTCCATCCCCTCCATCACCACACCAGGGATAGGCTTCCTCTTATCTTTACCTATCACCCTACTCACCGGCCTCCGTATCCAGCACGTAATTCTTCACTACCATTCAGGGCCTCAAACAATTCTTCCAGTTGAGGCGACACATCACTTGTGAATCTGTTGGGGTCACCTACTGTATCTGGTGCTCCCGGTGTGGCCTGCTGTATATTGGTAAGACACGATGTACATTGTGAGACTGTGTTGCCGAGCACCTACATCCTTCAGAAAAAGTGTGATCTCCCAGTAGACGCCTATTTCAATTCTACTTCCCATTCCCATTCCAATATGTCAGTCTGTGGCCTCCTCTGCTGCCGTGATGAAGCCACACTCAGGGTGGAGGAGCAATACTTTGTATTCCATCCGGGTAGCCTCCAACCTAATGGTATGAACATCGATTTCTCAAACTTCCAGTAATTGCCCCCCCCCCACTTCATCATTCCCTATTCTTGTTTCCCCTCTCTCACCCTATCTCCTTACCTGCCCATCACCTCCCTCTGGTGCACATCCTCCTTCCCTTCCTTCCATGGCCTTCCATCCTCTCCTATTAGATTCCCTCTTCTCCAGCCCTGTATCTCTTTCACCATTCAACTTTCCAGCCCTTTACTTCACACCCTCCTCCTCTCCCAGTTTCACCTATCACCTACCACCTTGTACTTCTTCCTACTCAGACTTCTCCTCTTTCCAGCCCTGATAAAGGTTCTTGTCCTGAAACGTTAACTGTTCACTCTTTTCCATAGATGCTGCGGAGTTACTCTGGCATTTTGTGGGTGTTGCTTTGGATTTTCAACAACTATAGATTTTCTGTGTTTGTAGCTGCTATAGACTTGTTATGGCAATAGGCAAATTTGCTCTGGCAGGGGTTAATTCTAGCTACGACCAATCTCTCAAAAGCAGTTAATCGCAGTAGATGTAAGTGCTACTGGGTGATAGCTATTGAGGCAGCTCACATTGCTCTTCTTAGGCACCGGTTTGATTAATGCTGTTTTGAAGCAGATGGGAATTTCGGAATTCGGCAGTGAGAAGCTGAAGATGTCCTTGAACACTCCAGCATGGGTTGGCATGGGTTTTGTGTATCCTGCCAGGTACACCATCAGTGCCTGAAGCTTTGTGAGGATTCATCTTGGAGGATGTTCTAACGTTGTCCTCTGAGACGGAGATTAAATGGTTGCCATATGTTGTGGGGATTTGCACAGGTTGTTTCATTTACCTTTAGAAGAGTGCGTAAAAGGCGATCAGCTCATTGTGGAGTGAAGCATCACAGCCATTATGCTGCTAGGTTTTGCTTTATAGGAAGTAGTGGCATGCGAACCCTGCCATAGCTGTCGTGCATCCGATTGCGTCCCTAACTGCACACAGAATTGTTTTTTTTCTACTTTCATGATAGGTCGTACTTGGACTTTCTGTAGCACTTTGGATTGCATGTCTTGAACACCGCAAGTCAAGCCCTCAGCAGACTACAAATCTTCTGGTTCATCCAGGGCTTCTGGTTTGGAGGTACTGGTTACTGTACCTTTAGTTGTCAAGACTTTAATCTCTGAAATTCTTACTTTAAGCATTTCTGCCTCTACATATTTCCTCTTTAATATCCCATATTGATCATTGCCTGAGTATTTTTTATGTGTTTGACGTGGTGTTAGCTGTGTTGAAAGCAATATTTTGTAAACATAAGATGCTACTATTAATCAGCAGGCAACACAAGTGAATCTGCAGATGCTGGAAATAAATAAAAAACACAAAATGCTGGCAGAACTCAGCAGGCCAGACAGCATCTATAGGAGGAGGTAGTGACGATGTTTCGGCCCCAAACGTCGTCACTACTCCTCCCATAGATGCTGTCTGGCCTGCTGAGTTCTGCTAGCATTTTGTGTTTTTTTTACTATTAATCAGTATCATTAATTGGAAAATAATGATTTATTACCTTTTTTTAAAGGATAAAAGTATTAATTTTGAGGCACTGCTCTGCTTAAAATTACCCTAATTCATCACATCTGATGTAGAAAATACACAGACTTCAAGCAATCCCAGTAAATATACAGACATATCCACAAACGGTGCATACAGGGAAGGAGCAATATCTGAAAGAATGCTTCTGTGTAATGTCCAGAGCCCTGGTCAAAGTGATGTTACAGCCTGTCCTGTGAGTTCAGTGGGAGGTTGGAGGTTTTAAACAAAGGATTCTCAACAATCTGGGTTTGTGCTAATTTTCCTGTGTTTTTAATTAATTTTTTGTAGCCACTAAGTCTAACATAATAACACATTCTTAGATCTTGTGAATCTACAGTAAAGTATCTGTGTCATTGCTCGTGGCCAGTTGATAGGTGGAAGGCATTTTTATTTGCTGATGAAGTGAACAGAAACCAATGGACATTCAGTGCACACTGCCAACCCATGGCTCAAACCGGCAACTACATGGAAGGGGCTTAATTCTAAATATTTACAGACATTTTTCCAGTGTAGTGTTGACATAAAAATACAATAAAAAGTATGGCATAGAAAATTATCTAGATATTCAATAATATTAAAGAATTTTAAAAGCACAGAATATTTTATGTTTGATTAATAATTTTCTGTTGGTATTTTGTCAATTTACATTTCTATCTTTCTATCAAGGAGTACATGAAAGAACTCAATAGTGCTTTCTACAAATTACAATTTGGTTAAAATGAGATCGATTTTTCAAGGTCCAGTTCAAGTTTAAAGGTCATTCAACCATATATGAATACAGCCAATTGAAACAGTGATCCTCTCAGGACAAGGTATAAAACTGTCACACACACAAGGCACATATAGCACACACACAGTTGCAAGCACATATGAGGTATCAGTAAGAGACTGTCACACAAAGGAATACAGTCCAAGATCCTGAATCCATGAAGGCTGCAGCAATCTGCAGCTGAACACAATACAGTACTGCTTGTCTTCTGCTGAGTGAACACTGGGGGGCAGCGCCAACTCCAGCTTGGACTCTGTGCTACACAGCTTCCGGCGGAGTGCACCAACTCCGATGCCCCTCCTGGCCGGCTGTAAACATGGGACACTGGGACTTGAGGGCTAGTGCTTGCTACGACCGAGGCCACGCAGCTCTTTTGCTGTCCGCCCCTCCGTCCCTACTTATTTGACAGTGAAGGCTATCACATCAGTGAACATTCTCTCATGATCACTCTGCCACCAGCATGGATCAGCGAACGGCAGTGACAAGATAGATAGATACTTTATTCATCCCCATGGGGAAATTCAACTTTTTTCCAATGTCCCATACACTTGTTGTAGCATAACTAATTACATACAATACTTAACTCAGTAAAAAAATATTATATGCATCTAAATCACTATCTCAAAAAGCATTAATAATAGCTTTTAAAAAGTTCTTAAGTCCTGGCGGTAGAATTGTAAAGCCTAATGGCATTGGGGAGTATTGACCTCTTCATCCTGTCTGAGGAGCATTGCATCGATAGTAACCTGTCGCTGAAACTGCTTCTCTGTCTCTGGATGGTGCTATGTAGAGGATGTTCAGAGTTATCCATAATTGACCGTAGCCTACTCAGCGCCCTTCGCTCAGCTACCGATGTTAAACTCTACAGTACTTTGCCCACAACAGAGCCCGCCTTCCTTACCAGCTTATTAAGACGTGAGGCGTCCCTCTTCTTAATGCTTCCTCCCCAACATGCCACCACAAAGAAGAGGGCGCTCTCCACAACTGACCTATAGAACATCTTCAGCATCTCACTACAGACATTGAATGACGTCAACCTTCTAAGGAAGTACAGTCGACTCTGTGCCTTCCTGCACAAGGCATCTGTGTTGGCAGTCCAGTCTAGCTTCTCGTCTAACTGTACTCCCAGATACTTGTAGGTCTTAACCTGCTCCACACATTCTCCATTAATGATCACTGGCTCCATATGAGGCCTAGATCTCCTAAAGTCCACCACCATCTCCTTGGTCTTAGTGATATTGAGACGCAGGTAGTTTGAGTTGCACCATATCACAAAGTCCTGTATCAGTTTCCTATACTCCTCCTCCTGTCCATTCCTGACCACTTTCAAGCCCAAACCACTTTCTTTTAAGAAAACATGTCCTGAGCAAGGATGCCAAGAGCCACCTGAGCCTAATTGTCAACACGCCATCTCTATTTATCCACTGAGCAGGGTCAAGCAGTGGGGAAGGAAGATGGAGGGGGGAGATGAAATCCAGAGTCAAAATGGAATAAGTTGATAAGCTGCAAATGTTCTGCACCTTTGAGACTTCAGTTCACACCACAAAAGTGCCAGGTCGTACAGGCAGTTCAAAAGCTCAGTTCCGAAAGGGAAGTTGGTTGTAGTGATTGTTTTTTTTAGATAAAAAGCATGATTAATTCCGTAAGTAATAGCTGCTTTTGCTGCCAGCAGGTCGTCACTGTGCTTCACCAACGCCATCTTAAACCAGAAGCAGAGTATGGTTATGTATAGTTTTTCCTAAATTCTATTATATTTCTTTACTTTCCTGTAAATGCCTGCAAGAAAATGAATCTCAAGGTAGCAGGTGGTGATATTGTAGGTTTTCACAAATAAAAGAACGTGAGGTGTTTTATGGTTAAACAAAACTTACTGTACTCCAAAACCTGAACACAGAGTGTGGTAACCAAACTTCACGTACAGTAATTATGTCATCACGTCAGAACTGCCTCTCAAAGTGACACCCAACTCAAAGTCTGACTATTAACTATGTACGCTTCCACCAATTACATTACCCTACACAGACTCCCCCCACCTCCCCCAGAATTCACTAAAATCGGCATTGTGAGTCTGTCTGGAGCTCGGATAAGCCACCCGGCTCGGGTCCTGTGTTCCGTGGGTGGTGTCTCTGGCTTGTCCTGAGATGTGTTAGAACATAAGAAATAGGAGCAGGTGTAGTCCATCCGTCCCATCGAGCCTTCCCCACCATTCAATAAGATCATGGCTGATCTGTCCGTAAACTCAGCTCCATCTACCTGCCTTTTCCCCATAACCCTTAATTCCCCTACTATGTAAAAATCTATCTAACTGTATCTTAAATGTATTTAGTGAAGAAGCCTCAACTGCTTCCCTGGGCAGAGAATTCCACAGATTCACCACTCTCTGGAAAAACAGTTTCTCCTCATCTCTGTCCTAAATCTTCTTCCTCGAATCTTGAATCTTGAGGCAAAGTCCCTTAGTTCTAGTCTCACCTACCAATGACGTGCTCGTGGTTACGTCGTCACAGCAGGGGCATAGTAGCAGAATCCTCAGAGTCCTGGTGGGTTGGTTTAAGGCGATTTACCAAAATACATTCAGGTTTCCCCTTATTACCTATGATAAGAGTCTTTTCTCTCAGTTCTGAAATGTGGAATGGGTCAACGTAAGAGGGTTTAAGTGGTTATCGATGTACATCATGGCAGATGAAAACAAACAAGGTCAACAGGAACCCAAGAGTGCTGTACGTGGTGGGAGTGGGGATAGGTGAAAAGGAATTGAATTTACTGAAGAGGGTGGAATGCTATTGAGAGGCCGACCAAACAGTCATCGTGTCAGGAGTAAAATCACCTGGCACTCGTAATGTCTGCCCATATACTAACCCAGCAGCAGGCGACTGCAGATCCTCCTTTGGAGCTGTTCTGAGCCCCAGCAGGGCCCAGGGGAGACAATCATGGAAATACTCATTGGTCAGGGAGGTCCGCAGAACTGCCTTTAAAGAGCGGTGAAACCGCTTGCATAGGCCTTTGGACTATGGATGATACGCTGTGGTGTGATTAGCCTAACACTGAGGTTCTGGGCCATCACAGCCCAGAGTTCTGAAGTGACATGGGGACAGTGGTCAGAGGAAATATCAGATGGGGTGCCACACTGAGCAACCCAGGAGCTGATGAACGCCCGAGTCATGCCTACGGTCATTGTTAATACTGGAGGAACGACCTCTGGCCACCTGGTGGTATGGTAAAGAGGTGCAAGAAACCCTGGGAGGGGGGAAGAGGACCAACTAGGTCCACATTGACATGGTCAGACCATCTCTCAGTGACCTCAAAAGGTACCAATCGTGTCTGAACGTGATGGTTAATTTTTGCCCACTGGCACTCCACACAGGCTACAGTCCAATCATGCACGTCCTTCCTTTAGTGTAACCAGTTTCTGTGAGGCCTTCTGGCCGGATGCAAGAGGGCATGAATGAAGTCAAAAACAGTCCATTTCTGTTTGCAGGCATGATGGGGCAAGGACGATGGCTTGAGACATCACACAGGAAAAAAAACCCCAGCTTTCCCAAACTTAATATCAGCCAACCGCAGTCCTATGACAGCTGTTCAGTAAGCCTGGACCTCCAGGTCAGTTGCCATGTTGGTATAGTCAACCCCATTGTGTATGGCCTCAATGGCAGTCCGTGAGAGGAAACCAGCCACGGCATTAGTTTTCACCTTTCACATGTATATCAGATATGTAGGCCAAGTGGTGTTGCTGTTGTGCAGACCAAGGGTCTGATATTTTGGCCATCGTGTGCATGAGGGGTTTGTGGTCAACGAACGCTGTGAAATGACCCTCTAGAAGAAAATGAAAATGGCAGACAGCCAGATAGAAACCGAGAAGCTCACGGTCAAACGCGCTGTCCTTCCTTTTGGTGGGACAGAACTGCTGGGTGAGGAAGGTGAGTGGCTGCCTCATGCCTCCGACCAACTGTTCGTGCACAGCACCTAAAGCATATTCTGAGGCATCAGTTGTAATGGCTATAGGTGTGTAGGGGAGTGGGTGTGCCAGTAGACAGACAGACAGACATACTTTATTGATCCCGAGGGAAATTGGGTTTCGTTACAGCCGCATCAACCAAGAATAGTGAAGAAATATAGCAATATAAAACCATAAATAATTAAATAATAATAAGTTAATCATGCCAAGTGGAAATAAGTCCAGGACCAGCCTATTGACTCAGAGTGTCTGACACTTCTAGGGAGGAGTTGTAAAGTTTGATGGCCACAGGTAGGAATGACTTCTCATGACGCACAGTGTTACATCTCGGTGGAATGAGTCTCTGGCTGAATGTACTCCTGTGCCTAACTAGTACATTATGGAGTGGACAGGAGTCATTGTCCAAGATGGCATGCAACTTGGACAGCATCCTCTTTTCAGACACCACCGTCAGAGAATCCAGTTCCACCCCCACAACATCACTGGCCTTACGAATGAGTTTGTTGATTCTGTTGGTGTCTGCTACCCTCAGCCCGCTGCCCCAGCACACAACAGCAAACATGATAGCACTGGCCACCACAGCCTCATAGAACATCCTCAGCATTGTCCAGCAGATGTTAAAGGACCTCAGTCTCCTCAGGAAATAGAGACGGCTCTGACCCTTCTTGTAGACAGCCTCAGTGTTCTTTGTCCAGTCCAGTTTATTGTCCATTCGTATCCCCAGGTATTTGTAATCCTCCACCATGTCCACACTAACTCCTTGGATGGAAACAGGGGTCACTGGTGCCTTAGCCCTCCACAGGTCCACCACCAGCTCCTTAGTCTTTTTCACATTAAGCTGCAGATGAATCTGCTCACACCATGTGACAAAGTTTCCCACCGTAGCCCTGTGCTCAGCCTCATCTCCCCTGCTGATGCATCCAACTATGGCAGAGTCATCAGAAAACTATTGAAGATGGCAAGACTCTGTGTTGTATTTGTTGTAGTTGTAGTTGAACTCAGTAGGGTTGAGTTAGAAAGTGCTTGTTTAGTGTCATCAAATGCCCTGGTCAAGTCCACTGACCAGTCAAGCATGTGATTGGAGGTTTTGTCTTTAAGCGTACTATACAGGAGAAGCATAAGTACAGCAGCTCACAGAATGAGGCGTTGATAGAAATTCACCATGCCTAAAAACTCCTGTGTGTGGGGGGGGGGAGTGGGAAATCCATAACAGTGGCTACTTTTGATGGGAGGGGTTTTGCACCTTCTGCGGAGATGCAATGGTTGAAAAAGTTAATAGTTGAAACGCCAAACTAGCACTTAGCAGGGTTAATAATCAACCCATGCTGGCTTAAGTGTTCAAAAAGTGCAGAGATGAGATACGTGTTCGGATTTGGATGCATTGGTGACAAATATGTCATCCAGGTAAACAAAAAGAAAACCAAGTCTTTTAGTACATAGTCCGTCAGCCATTGGGAAGTCTGTGCTCCATTTTTCAGTTCAAATGCATGCACAGAAAGTCAAAAATGCCAAATGGGGTCTTCACAGCTGTTTTGGGAATGTCCTCCAAGTACACAGGCACATGATGGTACCTCTAACTAAGATGACTTGGAAAAAAGATTACTTTCCTGCTAAAGGTGCCGAAAAGTTTTGTATGTGTGGAGCTGGGTAGTGATCGGGAATGGTGACCTCATTAAGGCATCGGTAATCACCACGTGGGTGGCAACTACCATCAGACTGAGGGACCATATGGAGGGGTGAAGCCCAGGGGCTATTCGACCAGCATACAATGCCAAGTCTTTCCATGTTGGCAAACTCAGCTTTCGCTTTTGCCAGCTTTTCTGGGTCCAGTCTACACACATGGACATGGACTAGTGGGCCAACTGTGGAAATGTGGTGCTTGACCCCATGTTTTCCGACTGGTAGTGGAGAATGTGGGCTTGGTGAGGTTTGAGGCTTGGTGAGTTTCGTAAACTCACAAGAAGTGGTGCATGCTCTTGACAGGGACGTTGTGAGGAACTTACTGGGGGAGAGGTAATGACCCAAAGTCCTTGACATCCACACAAGATGGCAGTTCTTAAAATTGACTAACAGTCCTTGGGCACACAGGAAACCTGTGAGCTGGTTTACCTAGTCCGAGCAGAGGACTAGCCACTTTAGCCAGGACAAAGTTCCATGTGTAACGTTGCCCACTGAAGCAGAGCGTCACCCACCGTGTAACATAAGCATTGATCCTGCTTCTGTTGACGGCCTACAGCAAGGTTTCATCACTCTTTGCTTTCTGATCAATGGGTGATGCTGGCAGCACACTCACTTGAGCACCCGTGTCACACAGGAAGCGTCACCCTGAAAGGGTGTCCGTAATGAACAGTAGACGTCCCTGGTAGCTGGAACCCACGGTGTTCACAGACCCCCGATGTCCCGACGTGCTGGCACTGTTGAAGCTGCAAGATGGTTGGCTCTTCCTAGCATTTGTATCAAAGTGAGCGTGGTGAAAACATGTTCTGTTTGTAGGCTTGTTGACCGGGCTTATTGAGGCAGGGAAAAGAGAAGGCTGGCTGAGCGTAGACTGTCTACTATTTTAGCAAGCTCCTTATAGTCCTTCACAGGTGCATTAGCGAGACCTATGAGAACTTGCGGTCAAGATGGTGCCAGTGTACAATACTCCCTCGGTCGGCATCTTCCAGATAGCTCATGAAAATGTCTTTTTTTACTTCTTTTATATTTGTTTCTTACCTTAAGTGTGTTTCTGGGATTGTTAGAGCCTACAATTTACAGCTTGGAGATCGTTTGAGTGATCCAGCGCTTTGCTGTCTCTGACAAGATTCCAGGAAGCGTGCGTGTACTTGGACGGCCTCGATGCAAAGAAACTTTGAGATGGGGTGCAAACCGATGTACAACTCCGTTTTGCTGATGTATGACTCCATTTCACTGATTAGAGCGTCCATTAATCGCTGATTAAATCGTCGAGGAAGATTGAGACATCAAGGCAAATGCAGAAAGGAGCGAGTGCCTTCCTTTTATTCACTGCCGAGAAGGAGTCTATGAGTGGCTTGTCACTATGTGGCTCACTGTGGCATGCGGGTAGGCCTCTCCGTCTCGTGTAGCGTCCCTCTCTTTCGATGATTGTCGGTGATATCATAGGAAGGTATTGTGGTTCTGCGTTTATGGATTGGACTATTGTGTTTATGGACTTTGGACAGTTTTCAGCCTTATGGTTTTATCACCCATTCCTTTTCTGTTTTGTTGTGTGAGGGTAGGCTGTTTGGGAGTTGATATTCCATTGTGTTCTCTTAGTTTTTTGTGCAGGGGAGGGGTTGTTTTTTGGCCATTGATGTTCCTGTTCCGTTTTGTGTGTGTGGGGAAGGGGTTTTTGGGAGTTGATGATTGGGATGCCATTCCTTTTTGTGCAGGTGGGGGTAGATTTGTTGCTTGTCTCTAAGCAACTTTCATGTTCTTTCTTTGTTTCGTGGTTATCTGGAGAAGATGAATTTCAGAGTTGTATATGGATACCTGCTTTGGTAATAAATGAACATTTGAACTTGATCAGGCATTATCCCTTAAAAATAAAACAAGCATGGTGATTTCCCAGGAGAGGCAGCATGTGGTTCATCAGCTCCGACAGCTTAGCATCACCGAAGCCAGGCAAGAAGAGCAACTGTTTGGTGTGATCAGACTCCAATAGTCCAGAAGTCTGTAATGGGTGAGATTTCAGCGATTGGTGTTTATTGTGTTCTGGCCGGTGTTCTAGTAGACTCACCGCTCTCACAGAGTAGAGTAGCTGAGCAACACTACTACATAGAAATATTTGGTGTTATCAGTGGAGATTTCTCGCAGCGCGAATTGGGCCTCAGCTTGTAGAAACCAAGCATTTTGCTCCCAAAAGTCCGGCAGTTTCAAAGCGATTGCATTGGCCGACATGTTCAATAAAATCGGAATCGTCCTTGAGCATTGGGGTCGCCAGTGTAGATTTTAGCAAATAAAATGACGTGAGGCATTTTATGTTTTAAAAGAAAAACCATGACAACTCATTTATTGTACTCCAAAATCGGAACACAAAGCTTCAAATAATTACATTGTCACGTCAGACCGGCCCCTTAAAGTGAACCACGGCTCAATGTCGGTGGTTATGAATTATCTACATTTCTACCAATTACATTACCCTACAACATACAGGTACTTTGATAATAAATTTACTTTGAACTTTTGAACGTTAAATTTAAAATACAGGTATTTCCTTTCGAGGTCCCTTCCAAGACCATCTTTAATGGTAATCATAACATTTACTGCACAGCATATTTTATCTTGTATTTTAATTTGAAACACTTAGAAGGAACTAACTTAAGTAGTTATTTATCTAAGGTTGAAGTAATTTTCTCTTAATTTTAACTCTGACTTAGCTACTGAGATTGCTGTGATTGGACGGTTACCACATGCTTCACTGAAATGATGTCCTGGCGTGAAATGATGGTGTTGCAAATATACCTTGGTTGGTTTCCAGCAGATTGCTTTACGGAAGAGCCAAGCCACTCAATTCAAATATAAACATGCCATGTGATTTGTTCAGATGTGTTTTTGATTTGCAATTTCTTTTGAACTAAACAGTTGTTTTAAATTCAAGGAAGTCTAGTTGCTCTCTCTCTGAGGGATTATCAGTCTCGCTCTTTTCAAATTACTCTGTTTGATCTGGAGCTTCTGAAAGGGAGTAATGGATTAGAACCTCCAAAGGAAATAAGATAAGACAGGCAGTCCCTGTAGTCTTTGAGAAAATCATTAATAAAACAACACAAGAAAATTCTTGTAGATTTAGCACTAATAAGGACTAAATTTCTATCCTTCAGTTGCAGTTTGGAACAGTGTTCTGCTAGCCATAATTATTAGGTTGAAATCAGAGGAAAGTAGATTTTTGTTAACCAAACACATTCCTGAATATCGAACAAAGGCAAATCTATGGAATCAGGACACAGATCCAGAGTATCATTGAATGGAGGAATTGGGACACATTGTAAAATGGCCCCCTCCCGTCCCTGTGTGTGGCAGTTGAATTGCATCTGAGTCTCTGATAAACAATGAAATTACTTTCTCATGTCAGGGCATCTATGCTCTGTTGGGGACACAATGCTGCACTTTTCCATTCACTGGAATCAGTTGTTTTGATGTTGCAGTCAGTGGGAATTATTGATTAACCACTTTGGCCTATTGGTTCACCATTGGTACTGCGAAGAAAATGCACAGCTCCTCTGGCAATCCTACTCACTGGAACTTTGAAAATTGCAGGAGGACTTAAAGTCCTGCAGAGCAAAAAAACATTCCTTGTCGTTATGGAATCTCACATGTTGACTAAAACTAGCCCAGTAATCATTAAAAGGTAAAAGGATCGGTGGCCAGTTGATAAAGGATGGTAGAATGATGAAACTTATAAAACCATTTCAACCCTTTGACCATTTCACAATGTTTCTGAGACATTTGGAATTGTTCAAAATGCAAAATCTTTAAAGCATTAAAAAAACAAAAATAAAAACATACATATGCTCTGAAAAAATAGTTAAAAATACAGACACTTTTTAAGTCTAAGAAGTTTTAAACACTTCATTAGATTTTTAAATGTGATATGAAAGTTATTGTTACTAAAGTAAATGCTGAATTTGTGAATAAAAGATAGATATTCTGATTTCATTAAATATTTGTAGGACTTATTAAATGCTCTGAATACATATATGTATAGTTTTAGTGATAACTTCATTGGAACCTGTTCCATATTGAATCGGGCTCAATTAACAAAATCATTTCTTTGAATGGCATTTAAAATTTGAAGCTGTAATACTAATTAATTTGGTGTCTTTTTTTAGATAAATTGCTGAAGAGCATATTTTATTGCTAAGAGGCAAAAAAACTCATTTATATATTCTCTTCTCTGAAAACAGAACCTTTTTTAAGGGATGTAGTAATAAGAGCTAAAATATTTTTCTCACATTATTGAATGATAATGTCCTTTGGATATTTTCTACTCATATTGAAATTGCTAGAATGTAGTTTGTATTTTAATATGGGAATTTTTAGTATATGTCATACAGTAATTTAAAATATAACTCATCCTCACAAAAATTCTGACTTGGTTGAAAGTACCCTAACTATTTCCTGATTAAAGCGGAGTTCCCAGGCTTTATTATACCATGGACCAATGCCATTAAGCAAGGGATTCTTTGAGCCCAAGTCCATGGGTTAAAGAGATTTTTATGAAGTTAATCTAATTTTGTCTTAAGATAACCTGATGCCATGCAGAAAGGAGCACAGGTAGGAACAAAAGCTGTAAGAATGTGCACTCAAATTTGTCACCAGCCTTCACTAGCCACATGAATTGGCATCAAATATGACAGGCAGAAGCCATTTAGATCTGGCCACGTGACTTGCATACTCTATTTGCCAATCTTGCTTCTTGTGACATGCAACTTCCATCTCACTACAATATTTTTAAATAGCACGTACACACCTGCAATTACCTACTAATTACAAAATGAAAATAAAAGTTTAACAAGAATTGGTATGTAACATATAAGAAATAGTTGCTTTTCTCAGGTGCCTGTGCTGGTCCCATATTTTCATTCTTTTTGGGGCCTCTCTGGACCTGATCTGGGGTTTCTGGTGATTTATGAAAATTATATGGGCTTCTCCACCTTTTGTGTGAATTTTGACACACCTGGCTGAACCACTTGTGCAGTCTTCTTACATGAATGATGCCTAATGGCATGTTGTTATCTAAAATGTTCCAAAACCTGTCATCTGCAAAAGATTCAAGCATTAATATTCTACTGTGGTCCCATCTGGCCTTCCAGCAATATCTCCTGTGTACATGAGCCCTTCTGCCTGTGTCCCAACTGGTCCCATCCTGTACACCTCAACAACTTACACTGATTCCTGATCTTGCAGCATCTGAGGTTTAACTTTCACAAATCACCTTCAAGAAGGCGTAGACCGTATAAGAAATTAGGAGATGGAGTAGGGCATCTAGGCCTTTCAACCTTTTCCTGGCATTTAAATATAACCTAGCCAAGGCTTCAACTCCCCCTAGAGTCCCCATCCCATGATATTTAAAAATGTATCTACTTCCACTTTAAATGACACTATGCCAGGGATCTGTGGGAAGAAATTTCGACATATCTCAGTTTGTAGGGGAATGAGGGGTGGTCTTACAGAAATAGTTATGACAGGCTTAGATGAGGTAGAGGGTAACAATCTTTTTCTCAGTGTAAGGGAGATCAAAACTAGGGGGGGCATAGATTTATGGTGAGGGTATAGATGCAAAAGAGACCTGAGCAGCAGTTTTTTCATGCAGTTTTTTGAGTATATGGAAAGAGCTGCCAGAAGATACAAGTACCTAGTAACATTTAAGAAACATTTGTTTAGGTAAATGGAGGAGTGGGGTTAAAGGGTTATAGGCTGAATGCAGAAGATTGGGACTTGCTGGGTGAGCACCATGGCTGGCATCAACTCAATGGGCAAAAGGGCCTGAATTCACACTGTATTGCTCTACGAGTATCTCTCCTGATAGGGATATCAGTGGGGAGAATGCTAATATGCTGGGCCATTTGCAAATAAAGAAGAACATAGTGTTGGATCTTCTAAAGAACATTAAGTTGCGTAAGTCCTCATGGCTGGATGGACTAAACCATAGGTTGTAGAGAGAGTGAGAGAGAAAATTGACTTAAGATCTTCATGTCCTATCTAGTCACAGGTGAGGTCTGGGGAACTGAAAAGTAGCTAACATTGTTCTATTATTCGAGAAGGAAAATTGGGATAATCTTGGAAGCTATAGCTCGGCAAATCTCATTATCAGTGGTAGGGAAGCTCCTGGAGAAGGTGTGAGGGAGAGGATTTATGAGCGTTTAGAAAACCATGGATTAATTAGACCAGGCATCAGGTTCAATAGTTGGGAAGTTATGTTGCAGCTTTATAAAACTCTAGTTAGGCCACATCTGAAGTATTACATACAGTTCTGATTGCCCATTATAGGAAGGATGTGGAGGGTTTAGAGAGAATGCAGGAGAGGTTCACCAGGATGCAGCTTGAATTAGAGGGCATGTGCTATGAGGAGAGGTTGGACAAACCCGGATTGTTTTCTCTGGAGTGGTGATGGCTGATGTGGGATCTGGTTGAGGTTTCTAAGATTATCAGAAGCACAGATTGAGTAGACAGCAGGTATCTTTTACCCAGGGTCAGATTATCTAATACTAGAGGACATTCATTTAAGGTGAGAGGTTCAAAGGTGATGTATGGGGCAAATATTTTACACTGACTGGTGGGTGCTCTCCGCGATGGTGGTAAGTGTAAATAGGATAGTGGTGTTCAAGAAGCTGTAAGGCAGGCATGAATGTGCAGAGACTGGACAGAGATGCACACTGTGTAGGCAGTAGCAATTAGTTTAGTAATTTAATTACTAGCTTAATTAGTCCAGCACAACATTGTGGGCTGAAGGGACTGTTCCTGTGCTGCCTTATTATTCCACTTGCCACATTTCTATAAGATCATCCCTTAACTCCAAAAAGTTCAAACCAAGCTGTTTTTAATCTAGATAGGACAATAATCTCATTTTAGGAATTAGTCTGTTGATTCACTTTTGGACTGAACCATCTTTCTTTGTAACCTGTCAAATCTTTTGTACCTCTGTACTTTTCAGTTTTACCCTCTGACATGTCCCTGATTTTATTTACTTTAGTATTGCTAGTTGTGCCTTCAGCAACCTATGTCTTAAGATCTACAGTTCTCTCCCTAAACCAGTGACTCTTTACCTTGAGTCAAATCTCTTTAACCATGCTTTTTGGATGACTACCGTAAAATCTCCATAAGTGACTCTTGCATTAACTTTGCAAAGTAATTTGGGCTGTTTTACAGGGGTAAAGATGCTCCACAACTTTGTTTTTGTTGTAAATATGTGCATTAAATGAAAGCGGGAGAGATAAGCCAGCATCAACCAACTGGTTAGAATCTGAACCCTAAGCACAATTATAGATATGATTATCTGTAATTTCTCAGCAGTGATTTTTATTTGAAATGTTGTGTCAGATTTCCAACATGATTGTTTGCATCTATTTTATGTGAATATATACTTGTATAAGAATGGGGGTTTTTAAATGGGAAATAGGGTGTGTAGCATATTGGGCACCAATGTCATCTGCCAACATCTCAAAGCCTGTGATTTGGACCTAAGTTTTTGAGGTAAGATGTCATGATCTTTTCTCCTTACATAACTTTATTCCAGAGACCAGGATCCCTACTGGTCTAATTAATTCCACAGTAATATTCATTCTTTTGAAGGTAACAAGAACAGATGCTAAAATGACGCAGTATCAGCGTTCCCTCTAATTTTTTTTACTGCTGCACAGACCAACCATTGTTCTGAGCAGGAAATTATTACATGGTCTGAAAACTGTGCAGCACTTTAATAAAGCATTATGTAAAAGAAAATTCCAGCTGTGCAGCAACAAAGGCTATGTGCGCGGGAGCATTTCAGTCACTCTGTGGCTGTGTACTCCACAGTTCAGAGGGAACAGTACACAATATTATGTTTAGGATTATGGGATGTATCTAATGTCATAATGATAAGAGTTCTAGTTTATATGTAGAGAATGCCTGCCAGGAATGTACACAACAGGCAGATTATGATGTCATGATGATTTGACGGTGATCAGGAGGAAGAAAACTCACCAACATTTAACAGTTTGAAATTCACTGTAATGCAAGGAAGATCACTGAAGATCTCTACCCGATTTCCCTCGGGATCAATAAAGTATATCTGTCTGTCTGTTCACAGTTGTTCCTGGGAGAACCTCAGTTAATGACGAGGAGGCATACAGGAGTGAGATAGATCAGCTGCTTGAGTGGCGTTGCAACAACAACCTTGCACTCAATGTCAGTAAGACCAAGAAATTGATTGTGGACTTCAGGAAGTGGAAATCAGGAGAATACTGAGCTGTCCTCATCAAGGGGGTCCGCTGTGAAAAGTGTGAGCAGTCTCGAGTTCATGGGTGTCAACTTCTTTCAGGATTTATCTTGGGCCCAACATATTGATGCAATCATGAAGAAGGCATGCCAGTGGCTACACTTCATTTCAAGTGTGAAGACATTTGGTATGTCACCAAAGATGAGCAAATTTCTACAGCTGTACCACAGAGAGCATTCTGACTGGTTGCATCACTGCCTGGTGTGGAGGCTCCAATGCACCAGATCGAAAAAAAACTGCAGATGGTTGTAGACTCTCCCAGCACCACCATAGGCATTAGCCTCCGCACCATCATGGACTTCTTCAAAAGACACTGCCTCAATAAGGTGGCATTCATGACTAAGGACCCTCACCATCTAGGACATACCCTCTTCTCATTCCTACAACCAGAGAGGAGGTATAGGGGCCTGAAGATGCACACTCAATTGTTTATGAATAGTTTCTTCCCCTCCACCATCAGATTCCTGAACGGTCCATGAAGACCACCTCACTACTTTACTCTCTTTTTGCAAAGTTTATCCTTTTTAAATTTCTTATTGTCACTTAGAGTAATTTTTAATGTATTACACCATACTGCTGCCACAGAATAACAACTTTCATGACATATCAGTGATGTTAAACCAGATTCTGATTCTCTCTCTCTTTCAATCTTTTTATTAATATTAATAATATGAACAAAATACAATTGATATATTAATAAAGGGATTACAAACATACAAATTCCCATTGCACATGGAAGAATACATAAGCAATGATTACAGTATAAATGAGTTTTCCCAAAACATGAACCATACAGTATATGTATGAACAAGGTAAATCTAGGTATTTCATAATATATGATATAAAAAAACAAAAAAAGAGAAAAAAAATGTTTGCAAAATTAGCTAAACTACTAATCTAATAGCTAATAAAGAAGAAAAAAGAAGCAAAAATAAGAAAGAAAAACTAGAAAAAGAAAAAAAAGGGCTGTTTATAATATCTCACAAGAATACATAATCATCAGTGTCGTCAACTCCGATCCTCTCAACATAAATAAGATTAAAGCTGGAAAATCAAATAAGCTTGGATCTGATTCTGTAAGGGAGCAAGCTACTTTTAGTTATTTTTTGTCAACTGTCACTATCGGAACTAGTCACTGCAAGCCTGTAAACAAATGCTGTGACTTCCTTCCCAGTCTGTTCAGGCAGCAGATCTTGAGAATTTGGGTGATGGACATGTGGTGAACAGAGCTGAGTTTGGGGCAGGCACTGCATTAATAGGGTAAAGCATTTCAAGGCACATCTTGAGCCTCATGTGCGGTCTAGTTATTCTTGCATTGCTGCATCCAGGACTCCAGAGTGGAGACTCTGGTATGAACAAGAAAATGAGGTGCAGTAGTGCAGCTCGTCCTGCTGCTGCCTTGAAGCTCTACTGATCCAGTTTAAATCCTGACTTCTGATGCTGTCTGTGTGGAGGCTGCACGTTGTTCCTGTGGCTGTGTGCATTTTCTCTGGCTGCTCCTGTTTCCTCTTACCTCCCAGTTGCTAGGTTCATTGACCACTGTAAAATTGCCTCTTGTGCATAGGTGATCAATAGAATGTGGGGAGGATGGGTTACGGGGAAAATTAGTCAGAAATGGAATTGCTCCGAAAGCCAGCGTAGACCTCATGGGCTGAGGTGGCCTCCTTCTATGTCTTAAAGAAATGTGCTAATCAGGTCGTACCTGTGGGGAGAGAGGCAGAAGTGGGGAAAATTACAGATAAAGAAAAGTTTTGAGTTGTAGTGAAAGCACAGAGGTGGACAGGATCATGAAGAAGGGTGAAGAGCTGGTTCTAATGGACTGCTGCTTCTCTATGGCACAAGAAACATCTAACTGCAGTTCTTCCACTAAGGATGCAGTACAGCATCTTAAAATCATTTAGGCTGTTGTTCCGCTATACCCCATAATGTCCTACCGTTTATAGTAGAAGTCCTACACTAGTTTGATTTTCCAAGGTGCATCTCCTCAGACTTAGCTGTATTGAAATCTATTTGCCATTTGCCTAACTGATCAGGATCCTCTTGTAATATGCAAACCCCTTCCTCACCATCAACGTTCACTTAATTTCGTATAATCCATCGACTTGCTGATCAAGCCTCCTTCCTTCACATCCAAATTATTTATATAATTAACAAATAATGAAGGTTCCAACACTGACCCCTGCAACACCCCACTATTCATTGGCCTCCATTCCAAGATACGTCCTTCACTTGTTTCCCTTATCTGTTGAGCAACCACTATTTTCTCCTCAATAAACACTGAGGAGATATAAATTTTTAAAATCCCTTCCATCTAAGGTTCAGAAATAACAACTCACCTTGTTGCAGACTTTAGGACTCAGCATTGAATTCAATAATTTATGGTAACCAATTTTTAAAATTCTCATTCTTTCTCATTCTCTCTCCCTCTCCCCCTCTCCCTCTCTCCCCTCTCCCTCTCTCACTCACTCCCTACCTCCATATACTGTATATATAGCTATAGAACTACTTGGATTTTTCTTAACCTTACCTGCCAGATCCATTTCATAACCTCCTGATTTTCCACTTATAATATTCTTAATCTCTTATAGCAATCAAGATATTCACTCATCCCTAGCCACCCAGACCCAATATTGCTTCCTTCTTTTTCTTGACCAGAGCCTCAATATCTCTTTGCAGCCAATGTTCCCTAAACTTGTTGGATTTACTCTTCACCCTAACAGGAACATGTTGCTCCTGATGCTTGATAATCACATTCTTAAAAGCCTCCAACTTGCTACCCGATCCTTTCCTTTAAAATGTGCTCACCCAATCAACCTCTGCTAGATGCTTTCCAATTCCCCCAAGATTAAGACTCTAACCTGTGGACCTGTCCGATCCACTATTTTAAAATTAATAGTATTATGGTCACAAGAGGCAAATTGCCCCTTGATTTCTACTTTAGTTTCTTGCCTGTTTCATTCCCTAAGAATGGGAATGAAATATTGGAAACTCCTTGGAAAGTTTCCAGGGCGCAAACCTGGGCAAGGTTTTTTTTTTATGGAAGACCGGCTCCCCTCTCCACGCCACCAATGTTGTCCAAGGGAAGGGCATTAGGACCCATACAGCTTGGCACCAGTGTCGTCACAGAGCAATGTGTGGTTAAGTGCCTTGCTCAAGGACACACACGCAGCCTCAGCCAAGGCTCGAACTAGTGACCTTCAGATCACTAGATGACCGCCTTAACCACTTGGCCACGTGCCAACACTCCAGTAGGGCCCTCTGTATATAGACTCAGGAAACATTCCTGGGCACATTTCACAAATTCCACCCTGTCCTCTCCTTTAACACCGTGGGTGGCCAGTTAATATTGGGGATATTAAGATTTTTTTTGTTTGTTTTTCTGTTGTTTTGTTGCCTGTTGTGTCCTGCGTTGTTCTGCCATAGTGGGCATGCTACACCATTGCTGGAACATGTGTGACCCAGCACACCCTGAGGTGTGTTAATTGTTAATGCAAATGACGCATTCCACTGTAGGTTTCTATGCACGTGTGATAAACAAACTTGAATCTTGAATCTTTCACTAATAGTTGTTATTCTTACAACTATGAGCAATTTCATCTGCTCCTCAAGTTCCTACTGACACTTGGGGGTTCTGTAAACGGTGTATGATCCCCCAGCTGTTACATCCTCCCTTCTCAAAAAGACTATGCTAACATGCACCTGTCATGCCTGTAGCATCTATATCCTGGAACATTTTATTTTGAAATTTCTTTCCTATTTTAAATTTATTTCTGGTAAACTGAAGTATTGCAGAATTATATTTTATGAACCCGCCAGCAGGATGCAGAATCTTTTTACCTGGTACTGTTCAAAATAGGTCTCTGGTTTTGTCCTCAACACCAGAGGGAGCCACACGGTCAGTTGAAGCCCCAACAGTAAAACAAAAGCTTCTAGCTACATCATCCTTAAACAAGTTAACTGTTTCTAGTGTCTGTAGATTATTTCGTGCTGCAAAATAATAGATAGAGCCGTCAATCAGAATATGCTCGAGTCTAGCACAGCACCATATCAATGTCTTAACACATGGCACACATGGTTTGTAAAGGTAACTTTGTAAACTCTACTGCTTTCCCTGTAAAAAAGAATAAGTACTTTGTACGCAAATTTGTGCAATAGGTTAAAATGAATATTTAAATATACAGTTATTGAATCAATCACTTTTAAGTGCAATTGATCAATTGGTCTTGTTGATCTCAGGTGCTAAGTTGGCATGTGTTATCCCTGAAGTGCCCACTCAAGGTTTCTCAACGTTGGACAATTTCTTCTACCAGCAGAGTGTTTTGATCTTCCTGCTCCTCCTGAAGCCACATCCCACCCAATGACAGTTGCATTGTAGAACCAAAGCTCAGATCCATGTTTGTCCCATTTATTATGTTTCCAATTACCATAGTATATATGCCTAAGCCGACCGGTTTACATCGATGTTTTGAGCCCTGTTGGCAACCTTCACCATGTAGTTTCTACTTCCTGTCAGTTTTATAATATCCCCATGATCGATCCTAACATTCTTCAATGGGTGGCTGGAATACTGTTGCAGTGGCTCCCACATGAAACCTATTCTCTTGACGTTGTGACTTGTGGCCACCCACTCCCCTGATTCCTCATTTCCTCCGCTTGTTCTTCTAAGTCTGGCTGCACCTAACACGCAAGCTGGGTCATACTAGCTAAGATGTTTGATGGAGTGATTCCATGGTAGAATGCGAGGTGTCCTGTACATTTTATTTGGGATCTCGTAGACTGCTTTGAGCCCATTGTGTTACCACCATGGATTCAGCAGTGCAGCAGATACGGCAAATGCGCATTTGAATATGCATGTGTCAGCTAGTTATTATTTCATCGTGACAGTATTTAACTCCATTCTTTTCGTCATAGCACTTGTCGAGACTTGAGCAGAGCACAGCAACATTTTGCTGCCTGTTTGCATTCGGCCTCGCCTGAGAAATTGGAATGTTGAGTCAACCTACTCTGAAGACTAGCAATATTCATTTTATATTTAATTATTCCTTTCAGCCACAGAGTTGGCTTTGTTTTCCATTTGAGGGTTTTAGTTAACAGCCCTGTTTGGCCTAGCATTTGTTGTTTTCTTTTTCGCCTAACTCTGTTTACATTAAAGTCTGTGAACTATGACCCTCTTCAGTGTCTCTTGCTCCGCACTTGGGCCATATCCGAACTTAGTGACACATTGTCCAATAGCTGCAGCTTCATTGTTCCCTTTGCCATGCAGTACAATGGTGCAAAGGGTTGTAGACCATGGGCACAACCCTCCCCAAGTTATCAAATGACATTGCCACAAGAAGGCAGCATCCACCACCGAGGATCCTGTCTTTCCGGGACCTGTCCTGTACTTGTTACCATCATCAGGAAGGAGGTACAGAAAGTCTGAAGACCCACACACAAAACTTCAGAAACTACTTCTTCCCCTCCGCCTCCAATTTTCTGGATATTCTCTGAACACTGCCTCATTACTCCTTTTTTGCCCTTTTTATTTATTTCATAATTTATAGTAATTTTATGCTCAGTGGCCACTTTATTAGGTAGCTCCTGTATCTAATAAAGTGGCCACTGAGAGTATGTTTGTGGTCTTCTGCTGTTGTAGCCCATCCATTTCAAGGTTCAACATGTTGCGCACTTGGAGATGCCCCTCTGCACACCACTGTTGTAACACGTGGTCATTTGAGTTACTGTCATCTTCCTGTCAGCTTGAACCAGTCGGGCCATTCTCCTCTGACCTTTGACCTCTCTCTGGGGTTCCCTCACGTGTTCTGTGATGGTATGTGGACAGCCAGAGTACTGTCAGCCCCCTTGATGCCTCACTCCATGTATGAGGCTTAACAAGGTGTTTTCGCCCACAGAGCTGACACTCCCTAGTTTTTTTTGGTTTCTCACACCATTCTCTGTAAATTCTACAGACTGTTGTGTGTAAAAATCCAGGAGATCAGCAGTTTCTGAGATACCCAAACCATTCTGTCTGGCACCAACAATTATCCCACTGTCAAAGTCACTTTGATCACATTTCTTCCTCATTCTGATTTTTAGTCTGAACAATTGACCCTCTTGACCATGTCTGCATGCTTTTATGCATTGAGTTGCGGCCACATGATTGGCTGATTAGATATTTGCATTAATGAGCAGGTGTATAGGTGTACCTAATAAAGTAGCTGCTGAGTGTATCTCTTTACTCTGCGTATTTGTTGTCACAGAACAACAAATTTCACGTCACATAAGACAGTGATAATAACCCTGAGCAACACACACGCACACACACACACACACACACACACACACACACACACACACACACACACACACACACACACACACACACACACACACACACACACACACACACACACACACACACACACACACACACAAAGTCAGTTGACATTTTGGGCTTCGAAATATGCCCTGCAAAGTCTTTGCCTGACTTGCTGAGTTCCTCTAGTATTTATACGTGTTGCCCAAGATTTGAAGTGCCTGAAGAATATTTTGTGTCTATAATAAACCTGATTTTGATTTGGATTATTAGATGCTGAAAGACGCAGAAACATTGAGCCATGCCAACTGTGGCAAACTATGTATGTCTGAACTGTTGAACCAATACCTTATGCCAGTTCCTTAGAGAACATGTGTATGGCAAAAACTAACTTAGTGGAATCTAAGATCTGTTCTGCAGAGGCATATGGTCTGATCTGCAACTACCTCATAACTACCAGCTAGGGGAAGGGGATGATCTGTTCCCAACTGAAGGAAGCCTGAATACACCTGACAGAAGAGAGGAGCCAGCAACCTCTACATTTGTAGTGGAGCTCTGGGAAGCTGTAGACCATATTCCAACTCTTTGAACAGGGCTTCACTAGATGAACTGTACAATATCCTGATTAATCCCAAGGCAGCACATAGCCAATTGCCACTGCCTTCCTGTAATGATTTCATTCAGCTGGGCAGAGACATCTTTTAGTGTATGTACTTGTTAGTACATTTGTAATTACCACAACGTGATCTATACAACTTTTTCCAAAGAGGCTTTATCTCACACTTTGATTTGGTCCAGGTTTGTTCAAAGTTCAAAGTAAATTTATTATCAAAGCACATATATGCAACCATATATAACCCTGAGATTAATTTTCTTGTGGGCATTCAGAGTAAATGGAAAGGAATTTTAAAAACAAGCAAAATAATAAATAAATAAATAAACAAACAAACAAACAAACAAACAATAAATATTGAGAACGTGAACTGAAGAGACCTTGAAAATTAGTCCATAGGTTGTGGGAACAGTGCAGTGTTGGGTTGAGAGAAGTTATCCCCTCTGATTCAAGAGCCTGATGGTTGAGGGTAATAACTGTTCCTGAACCTGGTGGTGGAGTTCTGAGGCTCCTTCCTGATGGCAGCAGTGAGCAGAGAGCATGGCCTGCATGGAAAGGTTCCCTGATGCTGCTTTCCTGAGATGGCGTTTCATGTAGATGTGCTCAGTGGTGGGGAGGGCTTTACAGCTGATGGACAGAGCTGTATATGCTACTCTTTGTAGGATTTTCTATTCAAGGGCATTGGTGTTTCCATACCAGGCTGTGATGCAACCAGTCAATATACTCTCCACTTCATATCCATAGAATTTTGTTGAAGTTTTAGGTGACATGCTGAATCTTCACAAACTTGTAAATGCCTACTTCTACTTCAAATCTTCCTCAAGGGCTATGGGTTGATCTGGAAAATGGGATTTATATAGGTACTTCAAGCCCAGCATGAACATTCTCCACTACCTTCTCGGGTGTTTCCCATTTGGACTTGAGAGTGTCCAATCCACACAGATGTTCCTGAACACATTTCCTGCAATTTGGTTGTGCCATTAAATGTAAGCTGTCCCTACCTGCATCTTGCACCCTGTTCTTATGTGCTGAATGGTTTCAGCGGATTCCTTACACAGTCTGCGTCTTGGGTCGTGTCTGGTGTGATAGACTGGAACAAACCATAAATGGATGAGACTGGACAACATGGAATTAATATATATATATATATATATATATAGTCTGACTTGTGTATATACAGTGATATATATTGTAGCATAGTATATATATATAGAGGTATGTTTCAAGGCAAAGAAAGCTTTGAATTAATAGATGTAATGTGTATAAGAGGTATACTGGCCAATAGTGATGCACTGATACAAAAATATTAAGTTGTTTATTTTGTTCTTTTCATTCTAAATAACACATACTGTCTTTTTATTCCAAGTATTCTATTTTGCTCCCAGCTATTGCTCCCAGGAAATCCACTTGTTTTATTTCAGACTAGTTGTGTCTGCAATTAATTCTCTTACCAATTAGCTTTTAAATGTATTGCTATCAATCAAGCACATGACAACGTTCTGCCTTTCAAATATATTGCCCCATCTTCGGTATCCATGTCTCTGGCCAACCCCAAAATTGTAACCAAGTAAAATAGCTCTATTTAAATCATATCGCCAGTGTAATACTTAAACTTTTAGCTAGTGAGACAAGTAAAATCCTTTGTTACTGCTGTGCTATCCTTTCAGACCTTCTGTTTTATTGATGACCTTCCTTCCAGTGTGAAGTCAAAAGTGGTCAGTGGGGCTGTTTGGTGATGATTGAACAACTTCAATTCCATTCTGAGCTTTTCAGAAGTGAAGTGGTTTGAAAACATGCATAATATTATATTCATAACATTGAAAGGACATGACAGTGAAATTGTGATCTAGTAACCTAGAAGTCTTAATCAACAGTTCAGAGACCTTTGGTTCAAATCTGACCACGGTACCCATGAAATTTAAATTCAGTTATTAATGTGGATGTAAATTTAACAAAGGACATTTGTTAGTAATAATGATCACAAAATTATGAGGTTATTGTAAAATACATTTGATTCACCAATGACCTTCAGGGAAGTTATGGGGAAAGGATGGATAGGTTAGGACTTTATTCCCCAGACTCTAGGGCCTAGGGCGCAGAAGATTGAGGGGAGATTTGAAAGAGGTATGCATAGGTATTGATAGTGGAAATGGTGGATGCAGGTGGGATTTCAACATTTGAGAAATTTGAATAGGTACATGGATGGGAGGGGTATGGAGGGCTGTAGTCTGGTTGCAGGTTGATGGGGCTATGCAGATTAATGGGCCGAAGGGACTGTTTTTGTGCTGTGGTGTTCTATGACGCTATGACTAAATAATGACCTACAGTGTCCTCTGAGGATCTATCTTCATTTCTCTTTTCCTCCTTATCTGTAAAGTGACCATTTACCTCATCATTTGTGAGCATCATTTGAGCAGTCAGTGCTTAGCCTTTGAAGTTAAATTGGATTCCCTGCTTCCTCGCTCAAACTAGTTTCAATTGATCAGGGGAACTGTGGAACACCCAAACCCTGGGAAGGTAAATGAGTATTCAAGCCTTAAATTTTGTGAGCTTCCTTTTACCATGATCATCAGTTCCTAAAAGCAAATGCTAGAAAGCACTGCAAATACGTTCAGTAGCCACCTTCAAAGTAACCTGAGTATAATTTGCAAAATAAAATATTTGTAGCACTATGTTTTCAAAAGAACTAGGGAGGTGGAACTAATTTGATGAGATATAATAGACAGATCATGTTAAATAGCTTCTGCATTGTCTGTTCTTTTCTACAATGTGTTTAAATTCTTGTTTCTCTGTGCTTCTGCTTTCATGTGCAGATTTTAAAATTTACAGTTAAACGGTTAAAGATTTAATTTCAAGGACTTTTATTTAAATATACATTTGGGTCTCTCCCTTGTGATTTCATGAAAGATAGTTCATTGATTTTGGTTTTCTTGAAGTATCTTCATGCACATAATCTCTGGGATGTCTGTTTGCATAATACATGTCGGATGTGACTATTTAATCACATTCCAGGGAAATGTTTTTCTTCTAGGCTAAATGCCAAATGCCACTTACTGTCTTAAGCTGTGCTGTAATGCACCTGAGAGATTCATTCGCTAATATCTAAGCAGTTTGACTGTACGAATGCTAAACTGAAGCACGATACACATTTTCAATTATTCTTCAATGTTACCATCATAACCTGAAAATAATCACAGCAAGTATAAAGTCAAGCCCCCTGTCTGCAAAGAACTTTTCCTTCTCTTCCAAAATTAATCTTGGAAGTGATGATTCCACATAAAATGCCATTGCTGCTCTTACTAATCTCAAGTTCAAGTTCAAGATTATTGTCAAGGGCACGCTTTTCCATGAAAATGAGTTTTTTTTCCCACAGAACAGTACATTTAAAAAGTGATGAAAATTGATCATGTAAACTTAAGTTAACATACATTTCATAATTTGATAAAACTGGCCATTTGCTAGAAATCCAGAAATAAAATGCATTAGCTGCTGGAAATCTTGCAATGGAAACAGAAATGTTTAAAGTTCAAATTTCAAAGTATATACACTCAGTTTATTAACTACAGCAGTGGAACCAGGTGTAGTCTTCTGCTACCGTAGCCCATCCACTTCAAGGTTTGATGTGTTGTGCATTCAGAGATGTTCTTCTACACACTACTGTTGTAACACATGGTTATTTCAATTATTGTTATCTTCTTGTCAGCCTGAGTCAGTCTGGCTATTGTCCTCTGACATCTCTCATTAACAAGGCATTATTGTCACTTATCAGATGTTTTTTGATTTGCACACCATTATCTGTAAACTCTAGAAACTTTTGTGCATGAAAATCCCAGGAGACAAATAGTTTCTGATATACTCAAACCACTCAATCTGGCACCAACAACCACTAGAGTCAGTCACTTAGATCACATTTCTTCCCCAGTGACATCTTATCTCCTGATTCTACCACAAGAGGAAACGTACTCTCCATATCCACCCTATCGAGACCCTACAGCATATGGGCCACTTTGAACAAGATTTGCAGGGAAAATCATCATAGTTGCCAGAAAGACAGGAATTTTTTTTTTTTTTTTGAAGTCTACGAGCTGCAAGGACTTGGTTCTTCTCCCATGGTTAGCTCTTGGTATTAACAAAGGCAAAACCCATTGACAGGTTCAACTTCCTTGTTATCACTGTTGTCCATTCAGCATATTCGCATTTTGATAATTAGTCTTCTGAGATGCAGGTGTCGAGTCTTTGAACACATGTCTTGGAGAATAATAATAAAATGGCTTATTTTCCTATATTGAGATGGGCACAGGGGAAACAAAAGTTAATGAACTGAAGTGTTCACTGAGGTTTATACTCCGGCTTGAATCACAAGCTTGTGGGTCCAAGTCTCACACTAGAGACATGAGAAACACATAAAATTTGACCCTGGAGTAGTACTAAGGGAGAGTCCTGCCATCAATTATTGCCCTCCTTTAGGTGAGGTCCTCAACCGAGGCACCAGTGAAACTCAAACAAGTTGCTATCTGTCTTGCTCACTGGGTTCTGATCTCCCCTGCTGCCTTTCATTTACTGAGGCCCTAGTTCCCACACTTTCTTTAAACGCACTGGGTACCCAGTTCCAACACCCCCTTCAACTGGCCAATAACTCTGTGTCAAATTGGAGGTCTTGACCTTTCAATACTATGTTCCTCCGACTTAAAGAGAAGGTGAATTTCATTACCGATCTCTCTCTTTGCTGAGATTGTCCCCCTAGTTCTCAATATGATTTCAATATGAGTTCTGAGTGTGTTGTGCACTGGAGCTTGATGACTGAAGGTGGAATCACAGTGATCCTTGACCAGAGGTAACTGAATTTAAATTGTTTGACATTGTCCTGTAAATTTATTTTACTCAATATACACTGGAATTAGATATGTGATGGACACATTGAATAGACTTATAGCTTTCATGCTATAATGTAGCAAGTATGGATGGAGAATAGTTTCTGAAGGCAGTAATACTTGACAAGGATTCTTTACAGCCCCACTGTTGATATCGAAGTCTTTTGTACGGTCAAAACAGCTAGATATCGTAATATCAGCTGTGAGCTGAGGAAAGATGCCTCCTCATGGGATAGGCTTATTATGACAGAATGTTCAGGATGATGGAAATATGACAGGAAATCTGGCCCAACAGGCAAAATCCAGTCTCCTGTTCGTGATAGAAATGTGCAGAGTCACCTCAGAGCACAAACCAGCAATATTTTACTGCACGCTGGGCACACGAGGTCTGATGGCTATACTCTGTCTCCCACAGAATATGTTCAACCTGGGTGGAATTTTGCGATAGGGAACAGAATTAAATAAAAATATACTAAATACTAATGTAACTTTCAAAACTGGAATGATTAATTGACCTGGGTAATGTACAGGGTAATTGGGTAGAGTGAAACAGTGTTTGTAGTGAAATCTTAATATTTTAATTTACAGAACTTGTTCACGAACAGCTTGACTCAGAATACAGTAATTCCTCAATTTACAAATGTTTGATTTATGGATATTCACTATGGTGTCATTGACTCTTTTGGATACATATATTTTATTAACAAAGCTATTTTTCATTGGAACGAATTGTGTATAACTCTGACCATGATGCATTGCACAAATCCTCCTGGACTGTAAGAGATTGCTGTACTTGGCTTGTTACCTTGAATTATCACAATTTATTCAAGATGGCTTAGTTTAACCCACGAAGGTCAATGGAAGACATATGATGCAAGTGCCAAGTCAGACAATCAAAGAGCTGTATTTCTTCCAGCCCTAATTTCAATGGAAAGATTATATAAAATACTAATTTTACTTGGCAAAAGTTGTCACACTGAGGTAGCTGACAACCACTTCAAGATTTCAGATACCTTAATTATGATTGTGCTCATGCAGAAGGTGAAATGTTGAGTTGAGGGATAGTCGATCACATTGCTACTCAATTCTCACTTTCACTTTTATCTCTTTCCTCTTTTATTTCCATTTATCAGACTGTCCGAAAAAATCCTGAAGTATAAATTCCAGACTGCATCTTCCACATGCTCTTTCATTTTTTTTAATATATTTTTTATCTGCCTTGATCCAAATATTAGCTATCTGACTATTGTCAGTGACAGTGTGTTATCTAAGAATCTTGTATTCATTTTGCCTCCTTGGTAAATGCAGTTTTCAATGCTTGGTCCAAGACATAGCCCAAATCTCAAAGATACAAGATTTGGCAGTCTTTGTTTGTCAGATGTTTGCACCTGTTCGACTTTCATTTAGAACCTGAAGCCAAATGTTCTGTAAGTTTTGAAGGAATATGTTCAAGTACTCATAGATAATCTGAAATAAAGTCCTTTGCTTTTTAGCTGGTCACACAAGCAGGTCAGTCAGTCTCGGAGATGTGCACCAAAGATCCACTGATCATTATAGGCTTAATTTTAAAAATGTGTTTGTTGCCCATGAGTGCCATCTTGAACAGCTACAGGTTTTTTTTGCTGAAAGTATTTATTTCTACAGCTCAGGAATGTATGTCCAGGCCAGAATGTTTGTGTGGTTTGGAGGAAAATATTTATTTACTGACATACAGTGCAGAGTAGGCCCTTCTGGCCTTTCGAGCTGCACCAGCCAGCGATCCTCAATTTAACCCGAGGCTAATGACCAATTAACCCACCAGCTAGTACGTCTTTGGACTGTGGGAGGTAACTGGAGCACCCAAAGGAAACCCATGCGGTCATGGGGAGAACATACAAACTCCTTACAGGCAGCAGTGGGAATTGAAACCAGCTCACTGGAACTGTAGAGCGTTGTGCTAATCACTACGCTACCATGCTGCCCCTGCCATAGGTGCTGGTCTTCCTACGTGTTTGCTACCCTTGTATTCTTT
The DNA here is from genome assembly GCF_048418815.1 of Hemitrygon akajei. Classification (NCBI taxonomy): domain Eukaryota; kingdom Metazoa; phylum Chordata; class Chondrichthyes; order Myliobatiformes; family Dasyatidae; genus Hemitrygon; species Hemitrygon akajei. Next base: position 41,590,411 of record NC_133134.1, on the reverse strand, counting down.
GTTGGTAGGGCCTGTGGGTTTGGGAAGAGCTGTTGGAGTAGATTAGGCAATGTCTGCAGTTCATTTTGTGGACAGTGCACTTATGCAGAGCAAGAGTGGTGGAGGGGTAGGGATTTTATGATGGTGACAAGGTAACAAGGTGTCTGATTAGTCCAGATGGTTTGAGCTTCTTGAGTTCGTAGGAACTACATTCGTCCAGACAAGGTGTCCATCCTTCCGAACCTTAGCAGATGAAGGGAAGCAGATAGGAATTTAAGAACTGAGCTGCTTGCTACAGCATTCCCGGACTCTGATCTGTTTTTTTGTGTGGTTGCTCAGTAAATATTCTGATCCTCACTTCCCCCACACTTCCCAAGATGTGAAGATGTGGTTAGAGACAATGGGCAGTTCCTCATTCAGGATGCATCAGTTAGATTCAAGAGCTGCCAGCAACTATTAAATATGCCCCAAGAGGCCAAGCAGCATATTTGCAGCTGGTTTGGACACTACCCTTATGTTTAAAACATGCCTGTATAAATTTCACTTTTGACCTACGCTATAACGTGTTGGAGGACCATAAAACTATATGACATAGGAGCAGAATTAGGCCACTCAGCCCATCGAGTCTTCACTGCCATTCCATCATAGCTTATTTATTATCCCTCTCAACCCCATTCTCCTGCCTTCTCCCTGTAACCTTTGATGCCTTAGCTAACCAAGAACCTATCAACCTCTGCTTTAAATATACACACTGACTTGACTTCCATGGCATAGAATTCCATAGATTCACCACCCTCGGGCTAAAGAATTCCATCTTACCTCTGTTATAAATGCCTTCCCTCTACTCTGAGGCTGTGCCCTCTAGTCTCAGACTCACCCACTAAAGGAAACATCCTGCCCACTTTCACTCTGTCTAGGCTTCCAATATCTGATAGGTTTCAATGAGATTTCCCCCCCCCCCCCATTCTTCTAAACTCCAGTGAGCATAGGCCCAGAGCCATCAAACGTGTCTCATACATTAACTCTTTCATTCCCAGATTCATTCTTGCAAACCTTCTCTGGACCCTCTCCAATGCCAGCACATCTTTTCTTAGATAAGGGGCACAAAGCTGCTCACAATGTTCCAAGTTGCGTCTGACCAATGCCTTATTAAAGCCTCAGCGTCACATCCTTACTCGTATGTTCCAATCATCTCAAAATGAATGTTAACACTACATTTGCCTTCATTACTAGTGACTCTATCTTGCAAGTTAACCTTTAGGGAATTATTCTCGATGACTTTAAGTCCCATTGCACCTCAGAGTTTTGAAATTCCCTCCCCCATTTAGAAAACAGTCTACGCTCTTATTCCTTTACCAAAGTGCATGACCGAACACTTGCTAACTCTTGATTCTGTCTGCCACTTCTTTGCCCATTCTCCCAATCTGTCCAAGTCCTTCTGCAGACTCCCTGCTTCCTCAACACTACCTGCTCCTCCAACTATCCTTGTATCCATGAGTTCCTTGTACATTATAATTCCAATGTTCATATCTCTGCACATATTTGAAGCAATTCTGTTTTAGTGGCATCGATAAAGACAAATCAGAGATTATGAAATTGCTTAAAGTAAGCAAATTGAGCCAATATCTCTGTATCATGAATTCGCATTGTGGATTTGTTATTTTGTGATCTCACACTAGATGATTGTGGGTTTGACCATTGAATCGAGGTTGACATTCCTAATACTCTGTGTCAGCTGTGGCTCAGTGGGTAATGAGAGAGCAGGCTGCGGATTCAAGTCCTAATCTAGAGATGCGAGCAGAAAACCTTGGAATTAGAATAGCAACACTTAGCAGATTCCCGTCATGTCTTTACTTGAGAGTTAATTTCCTTATTGATATTGAAATTGGTGAGGGAGAGGAGAGACAGCTCCCCCGCCACAAATCTCAAATAATTTGTATGCCATCAAGCAGGCATTGCTTTGGGCAGCTCCGAGTAGATTGAATTAATTAAGACTTCAATTCATACAGTTTTAAAATTCTAATATTAACTCATTGAATGTTTTGTATTTTTCTTTTAAAATCTATTGCCCTCAATGACATTTAAAATATTCACTGGTACACAATTCATTGCTGGTATATATAACAAGTGCAGTCTCATTTAGTATATCAGGAGTTTATGCAAGGATTCCTCTTAAGATTTTTTTTAGTGCTTAAGAAGGCAGTCCCTTGTACCTCTCATTAAATTCGGCATATCATAAATTAGTTGAACTAATTAATGCAATTCCCAGGCTATCCCAATGTGTTGCAGTAACAGATTTGATCATTTGCAGGCATAACGATGAGAGAATTTTATAAGTGGAGTTATTTCATACTGTAAGCTCTGGAATCACAAACACGGTTCATTGCTATTATAGTCAGATGAAGAAGAATTCTGTGCTCTGTGTGCATGCATTTTCTACATGCTCCTGCACAATCTCGTAGACTGTGTTCTTATTCACAATCCTGATTTCCCTCCTTAACTTTCACAAAGTTCAAACTAAATTTATTATCAAAGTACATACTTGTCACCATATACAACCCCAAGCATTTCCTTGTGGGCATTCACGGTAACTACAAAGAAACACAGTAGAATCAAGGGAAAACCACAAACAACCAGTGCTCAGCGGCAACAAACTGTGCCTGACAAAAATGAGGAAAATAAAACAAGGTAATAATAAAACTAAATAAATAAGCAATAAATATCAAGAATATATATCCTTGAAAGTGACTGCATAGGTTGAGGGAACATTTCAGTGCTGGAATGAGTGAAATTATCCCCTCTGGTTCAAGAGTCTGGTGGTTGAGGGGAATTAACTGAAACTGGTAGTGTGGGAGCTGAAGCTCCTGTACCTCATTCCTGATGGCAGCAGTGAGAAGTGACGAGAAGCCATTAATTCCCACCAGCTCACTCTTGCAGCATCATGTCTACACTTTGTTATCTTGCTCTAGCAGCTGGCCGTCTGCAAGATTCCCTTTGCCACAGAATATGACTTGAGCATGTTTTGTGGCAATGAGATTTTTTGGCCTCAAAGGAAGGACTACAGTACATCTCCAGTTTATCAGCAGAGTGTTATAGTATACTTTACATGGATCCTCATTCTTACACCAAAGAAAATTCATTAATAGAACATATAAAAGTAATAATGCTCAAAAACTGAAATATTCCTTGGCAGATAAACTTGAAGTAAGAACCAGCAACTGACCAGTACCAGTACTACCATCATTTTATTGGGAGGTAATAGATTTGCCTTTGCCTTTGCAGTAGCAGCTGTGGCATTGAGAAAAAGAACAGGCGATGATTCTACAATCGCAAAAAATGAATGTTGGTAATTATTTAGCTCTTCCCGTTTGTGACAAATTGTTTGCTGCCTTTTATCTCCTTATTCTTTCTGACCTAATTCATGTTACTTGTACCCTGCATTAACTGTTTAGTAATTTTAAGGGTTGTGCATGTTGTTTCATAATGGGAGTCTTCGGGCTTTGTCATGTATCCCTGTGCAGTGTGGAATTTGAATCAGATAGGACTGACGTGTTGCCATTCTGATGTAGTCTGGTATGGATGGCAACCAATTCCCTTAAAACACTGGCAGCCGTTCTTCATTATTTAGGGCTGACAGCTTTGACATAATCTGCAATTAATTGCAAAGAATGTGCTTGAATATCAGATAGCCAGTTAACTTTACTACTGTGGAGCGAAGCCATCTGTTCTTGCACTGTTTCAGTGGAAATAAATTAGAGGCGTGGCAATGTACTGCAGCCTCCTGAAGGCTGAATGGTTTAACACAGGACATTGTTGTGAAAATAAGCCTCTCCAAGAACAGAGCTTCAAGAAACTAAATTACTGCAACACACACAAAATGCTGGTGGAACACAGCAGGCCAGGCAGTATCTATAGGAAGAGGCACTGTCGATGTTTCGGGCTGAGACCCTTCGTCAGGACTGACTGAAAGGAAATATAGTAAGAGATTTGAATGTAGGAGGGGAGGGGGGAATGCGAAATGATAGGAGAAGACAGGAGGGGGTGGGGTGAAGCTAAGAGTTGGAAAAGTGATTGGTAAAAGGGATACAGGGCTGGAGAAGGGAAAGGATCATGGGACGGGAGCACCAGTGGGAGATGGAGAACAGACAGAATGAAGGGCAGAGAGAGAATAAAAAGGGGAGGGGGAAAAAATAAATAGATCAGGCATGGTGTAAAAAGGGGAGGAGGGGCATTAATGGAAGTTAGAGAAGTCAATGTTCATGCCATCAGGTTGGAGACTACCCAGACAGTATATAAGGTGTTGTTCCTCCAACCCGAGTTGGCTTCATCTTGACAGTAGAGGAGGCCATGGATAGACATATCAGAATGGGAATGGGACGTGGAATTAAAATGTGTGGCCACTGGGAGATCCCGCTTTCGCTGATGGACAGAGCGTAGGTGTTCAGTGAAATGGTCTCCCAGTCTGCGTCAGGTCTCAGACTTCAGTAACTAAATTACTGAAGGCTTTTAATTTGTATTAACCAAAACTTAAAATAATGTTTCCTGAGAGGAGTGGAGTCAAGAGACCATTCAATGCCTCACGTTTTGATATTACAGCAGAAAATAGGGGAAATATTTGGCAGTTCAGTCATCATCTGATGAGATATAAACAACGTCAACAACCTTATCAGAAATTAAAAATAGTTATGAACCACTTTGAAATTGTCCCAATTCTTAAAAAGGGATGAGTGAGGCAATGTATGCATTGTTTAGCACACAGCAGCAAAGGTATTTTGTAATGTAGATCAATCCTTCAATGTAAAAGATCCTGACTTTTGAAAACTATGCTCACAGTTTGTCAGGCAACATAAATATCTAAATTAGTGCCGCTCAAGCCTGCTCCATTATTCATTAAGATCTTGGTTCATATAATTGTAAACTTAACTACACATTCCTGCAGAGGGAAGTGGACACAGCCTGGTCCATCACAGGCACAGCCCTCCAAACCTTTGACAGAATCTACAGGAGGCACTGCCTTAAGAAGGTGACATCTTTCATCAAGGACCTCCACCATCTGGGTCATGCTCTCTTGCTGCTACCATCAGGAAGGTGGTAAAAAGCCTGAAGTCCCACTACCATCAGATTCAAGAACAGCTACTTTCTTACAACAATTCTTGAGTTCTTGAGTTAAGCTGCACAGCCCTAGTCCTACCTCGGCAAAGGAGCTCTTGCGCTACAATGGAGCTTGTTTTTGAAGCAACACACACAAAATGCTGGAGGAGCTTAGCAGGTCAGGTGTTACAAATGTGCCACAGCTCTGAGGGGCCCAAGGGTGTGGGGTAGCCCCCTCCTTTGTGAGAATCGCAAGATCACTGTTAAGTCAGTTCAGGAGACCCAGGAAATGAGAGAAAGACATGCAGAATCCACAAGTCGTTGGAATGTGTCCTGGCCTCCGAAAGGCGGACCCATTGATACTGGCTATTGTCTCTTGGAGACGGACTTGTGTATTGCATCCTGTACGATGCATCGAAGCCCCGGGCAATGAACCAGGGGGAGGTTGGTGGAGGGATTGCATCATCCCAACCTGATTGACATCTGAGACCCTGTGAGTCAGGATAAAAAGAGGGTCTGTGGGAACAGCCCCTTTAGACACACCAGAAGAAACGCTAGCGATCCCATAATAGCAAGAACCGGTGGAAAGGCCACGTGCGTCCTTTTCCATTTGCCCCAGAATCAGTGGGCCCTTTACCACGGCAGAATGGTTTTTAGCTAACAACAGGGAAATCAACTCCCAACGACTCTCGAAGGATTGACATCATAAAAGGAATGAGCAAGTTTTAAACCCGTCTTTCTCTCCAACCCAAAAGCTGCAGCTTGAGTGAACTGAGTGACTTTTATATTTCCATCGGACAATACATTATCCCCTAGACAACGATAGAGCTATTTCTTATTGATTATTATTATACCCGCGCTTTTAGATTTAGTATTGACGACGTATATTATCTGTATGTTTGCATTGATATTATTTTGTGTATTTTTATCAATAAATACTGTTAAAAATAGTACCATCAGACTTCAACAGACCTCTCTATCTTTGCTGGTAAGTGACCCAGTTACGGGGTACGTAACACAGGCAACATCAATAGAAAAGAGTAAACAGTCGATGTTTTTGGCCGAGACCCTTCATCAAGTTCTAATGAAGGGTCTTGGCCCGAAATGTCAACTGTTTACTCTTTTCCATAGATGCCCTGTGGAGTTCCTCCAGCATTTTGTGTGTGTTGCTTTGGATTTTCAGCATCTGCGGATTTTCTTGTGCTTGTGAACTTGTTTCTGATTTTTTTCTTTGTTGTGCTAATGTCTTGTTTTGCACAGTCCTTTTCTTCACCGTCTTGTATAATTTATGTGTAATTTGTGTTCTGTATGCTAGCTGAATCTACATGCCTATGATGCCGGATGAGCAAATACTTATTGTACCTGTGGCTCTCTGTACTTACATATAACAATAAACTTCACTTAACATGATTATATTTAATCTTCTTTAATTATCTTTAATCTTTCATTTCAAGTACTATCTACCTCTTCCTTAAAAATATTCAGAGTTTGTTTCTAACACCTTTGAGGAAGAGTTCCAAAGACTCAAAATCCTTTGAGAGAGAAAAAATAATTGTCTCTTTACTTTCCTATGGGATGACTTCTTATTTTTAAACCGCAACTTCATAGTTCTTCCAAGAAAGGAAACCTTCTCTTCATACCTATCAATCAAGATCCCCCTGGATCTTATATGTTTCAATCAAATATACCTTACTTTTCTAAATTCCAGCTTGTCTGACCTTTTCCCATAAGACAATCTGCCATTTGAGATCTCACTCAAGCCAGCTTCAAAAGTTCAAAGTAATAATCAAAAAAACGTAAGTTACCATATACTATCTTGAATATATTTTCTTGCAAAAACTGAAATCCAATAGAATTTACAATAAACTATACATAAACAAAGACTGACAACCAGTGTGCAAAAGAAAACAAACTGTGAAAACAAAAATTAATACAGAGAAGGTGAGTTGCAAAGAGACCTTGAAAGTGAATCTGTAGGTTGTAAACTTAACTGGATAGAAATTTGTCTGTAGGCAAATATGCACAATTGTGTGCACAAATGCAAAATGATCCACAGCCCTGGAATGTCCATAAAAACTCGACCAGTTGTTTAAAGTCATGACTTGATTTGGCCAGGATGCTCTGGCATGATTTACCTTTCCCCGTTCTGACTCTATATTTTTGAATCCATCAATTGCTCTGTTTTGTATAACGACATAAGACAACAGAATTCTAAATCAGAGGAACGGGCTATTTGATCCAACTGACTATTGCAGGATTTTATGCTAAATGCAAGGCTCCTTTTGCTTTACTTCACCTGAGAACAGCAACAAAAATATTTATATGTCTGGTAAAACACTGACACTGTATCTGTGGCAGAGATGTTAAAGCACAATTTAGTGGGTACTGTATACAAAATATGAGCACTAGATCCCTGTTTCAGGTAAGTGCACAACTGCCTCTTTAAAAACCACTTTCAAGGTAGTCCTGTGTAAATAGTGCATTATTTGGGGATCCTCAGACAGGCCCTCTCGTGTTTATAACATGGCTCTGGATGTTAAAAACATTCATAAAAACTGGAAATGCATTCATCTGAACCCCTTACTCCACCAAAAACAGTGAGTTAATTTATATAGTGTTTTTAATAGGGCCAAATGTCCAAGTAATATTGCAGGTGCATTCTCAAATACAGACTGACAAGAATAAGTAACCAAACACTTAACTAGGCAAGTCTTATTAAGTATCATAAAGGAGGAATGCGGTGTGGAGAGGTTTAAAAAGAGGATTCCAGTGTTAATTAGTTCCAGTGATAGATTGATTACAGTTGGAGTTGATTAAGATCCAGGATTAGAATAGTGCAAATGTCTTGGAGGGGTTTCTGGGCTGGAGGGATGAGGCCAAGGAGGAATCTGAAAGCAAGGATGAGAATTTTGAAAGAGACATTTTGCATAACTGGAAGCTTGAAAGTCAGTGAGCACAGAGTTAGTACGTAAGAACATGAGAAGTAGGGGCAGGAGTCGGCCACCTGGCCAATCGAGCATGCTCTGTTGTTCAATAAGATCATGTCTGATCTAGCCAAGGTAGCGGTATAGATTGTGACTGTTGTAAAGTAGACGGTGCCAGTTAGGAGCAGAGCTTTTGATAGCCTTGACTTTATGGAGTGAGGGAGGCCAGCTAAGAGTACACTGACCTGCACCTTTAGCTGGTCCCTTACGTAGTGGTGGATACAGCCCAGTCCATCTCAGGCAAATTCCTCCCCACCACTGAGCACATTCCATCATCAAAGACCCTCACCATCCCGGCCATGTTCTCTTCTCATTACTACCAGTGGACAGGAAGTACAGGATCCTTAGGTTCCACACCACCAGGTTCAAGAACAGTAATTACCCTACAACCATCGGGCTCCTGAACTGGAGTGGGTAACTTAACTGACCTCAACTCCAAACTAATTCGACAACCTACAGATTTATATCCACTACTGGAGATGGAGTGAGTACTTTGGAGAGGAGATGTTTTGGAAAAGTTCGATGACCTTTGGCTCATACAGGAGAATGAGGAACTGGTAGAGAGGGGTTACAGGGAGTGCTCACTCCTAGGTTGCAGGAGGTTGGTAACTGAGTAACTGGGTCACTGTTAGGAAAAGGAATGGCAATGGGCAGCCAGTGTAGAGTACCCCTGTGGCCGTTCTCCTCAATAATAAGTATACCCCTTGGACAAATAAGAGAAAACCTGCAGATGCTGGAAATCAAAGCAACACACACAAAATGCTGGAGGAACTCAGCAGGCCAGGCAGCATCTATGGAAAAGAGTACAGTTGACGCTTCAGGTTCATTTCAACATATAGACACATTTTGTGTGTCTATACCACTTTGGATACTGTTGGGGAGATGACCTACCAGGGCGGTGGGGAGCCACAGCAACTGAGTCTCTGGCACTGAGTCTTACTCAGTGGCTCAGAAGGGAAGAGAGGTGAAGAGGACTGCAGTAGTGATAGGAGATTCCACAGTTAGAGGAACAGAGACAAGATTCTGTGGACATGATAGAGACTCCAGGATGATATGTTGCCTCCTAGCTGCCAGGATTAGGATCGGGTGCATGGCATTCTAAAGGGGTAGATGAGCTGCCAGAAGTTTTGGTACACGTTGGCACCAATAACGTAGCTAGGAAAAGTGAGGAGGTCCTGAAGAGAGATTGTAGGGAGTTAGGTAGAAAACTGAAAAACAGGACATCCATGCTAGTAATCTCTGGATTGCTGCCTGTGCCACACACTGAGGTGGAGGGGGGTGGGGTAGAATTAAGATTAGGAGTATTTGGCAGATAAATGCGTGGCTGAGGAACTGAAGCAGGATGCAGGGGTTCAGATTTATGGATCATTGGGAACTCTTCTGGGGAAGGTACAACCTGTACAAAAGTGCTGGGTTACACCTCTGCCCAAGGGGGACCAATATTCTTGCAGGCAGGTTTGCTAGAGCACTTCAGGAGGATTTGAACTAATTTGGCAGGGGGACAGGAGCTGAGTGATAGGGCTGAGGATGGGGCAGTTGGTTTACAAACAGAGGCAGCTTGTAGTGAAACTGCTAGCAAGGACAGGCTGATGATCGGGCAAAATTGCAGGCAATGGGATGAGTTGCAATGTAAAAGGGGGACAAAATCAAAAAGGGTGATGAATACAGGACTGAAGGTGGTATATTTGAATGCACACAGTATACTGAATAAGGTAGATGAACTTGTAGCACAGTTACAGATTGGCAGGTATGATGTTGTAGGGATCACTGAATCATGGCTGAAAGATGGTCATAGCTGGGAGCTTAACATCCAATGATCATAGTATGGTTGAATTCAAAGAAAAGGATCTTGTGCTTTCCCAGTGTATGTGACAAATAAACTGTTCTCAGGCTTCAAGCCAGGTACAGGTATTGATTATAACCAATGTTTCGCTGACCAGCTCTGACACCTTCTTCAGGAATCATCGGTACATGCCATTATGTAACTGTGCTACAAGTTCATCTTTGCCCAGGAATCATCCCTGAAGATGTCAGAGTTTGTCATTAAAGCAGGTTATAATTGATACCTGTACCGGCATGAAGCCCAAGAAGAGTTTATTCGTCATGATAGAATTTACCTTGCAATTTGAGAAGGAGAAGCTGAGGTCAGATGTATCAACCTTACAGTGGAATAAAGGAAATTACAGAGGCATGAGAGAGGAGCTGGCCAAAATTGTTTGGAAGAGAACACTAGCAGGGACAATGGCTGAGCAGCAATGGCTGGAGTTTCTAGGAGATATTTGGAAGGTAAAGGATAGATACATTCCAAAGAAGAAGCATTCTAAAGGTAGGATGACACAACTGTGGCTGACAAGTCAAAGCCAACATAAAAGCCAAAGAAAGGGCATATAGTAGAGCCAGAATTAATGGGAAGTTAGAGGACTGGGAAGCTTCTAAAAGCCAACAGAAGGCAACTAGAAAAGTCATTAAGAAGGAAAAGATGGAATATGAAGACGATATATATTAAAGATGATACCAAAAGATTCTTCATAAATATAAAGTGTAAAAGAGGAGAGAGTAGGTATCAGACTGCTGGAAAATGATCCTGGAGAGGTAGTAATTGGGGACAAGGATATGGCAGACAGACTGAATAACTATTTTGCATCAGTCTTCACTGTGGAAGACACTAGCAGTATGTTGGAAGTACAGGAGTGTAAGGAGGCAGAAGTGAGTGAAGCTGCCATAACTACCGGTAGATAGAAGATTCTTGGGAACTGAAAGCTCTGAAGATAGATAAGTCATCTGGATCAGATTGTCTACACCCCTGGATTCTGAAAGAGGTGGTTGAAGAAATTGTGGAGGCATTAGTAATGATCTTTCAAGAATCAATAGATTTGGGAATGGTTCCTGAGGATGGGAAAATTGAAAATGTCACTCCACTCTTCAAGAAGGGTGAAAGGCAGAAGAAAGGAAATTAGTTAGACTGACCTTAGTGTTTGGGAAGATGTTGGAGTCAATTGTTAAGGAAGGGGATTTGGAACATTTGGAGACACATGATAAAATGAGCCAAAGTCAGCATGGTATCCTTATGAGAAAATCTTGCCTGACAAATCTGTTGGAATTCTTTGAAGAAATAATACGCAGGATAGACAAAGGAAAATCGGCTGATGTTGCTTACTTGGATTTTCAGAAGCCTTTGACAAGATGCCACTCATGAGGCTGCTTACAAGTTAAGAGCCCTTGGTATTACAGGAAAGATACTAGCATGGATAGAGTATTGGTTGATTGGTAGGGGCAAACAGTGGGAATAAAGGGAACTGTTTCTAGTTGGCTGCCAGTAATTAGTGGTGTTCCACAGGGGTCTGTGTTGGGACTGATTCTTTTCACGTTGTATGCCAATGATTTGGTTGACAGAATTGATGGCTTTGTGGCCAAGTTTCTGGACAACACAAAGATAGAAGGAGGGGCAGTAGCTTTGAGGAAGCAGAGAAGCTATAGAATGACTTAGATAGATTAGAAGAATGGGCAAAGAAGTGGCAGATGGAATACAGTTTTGGAAAGTGTATTGTCATGCACTTTGGTAGAAGAAATAAAAGCATTGTCAGTTTTCTAAATGGAGAAGCTCAGCCTACAAATTAACCTTTAGGGAATCCTGTTCATGGTCTCCCAAGTCCCTTTGCACCTCAGTTTTTTGAGAGTTGCTGGTGAGGAAGGCAAATGTAATGTTAGCATTCATTTTGAGAGGACTAGAATATAAAAGCAAGGATGTAATGTTGAGGCTTTATAAGGCACTGGTGAACCCTCACATAGAGTATTGTGAGCAGTTTTAGGCCCTTTATCTAAGAAAGGATATGCTGATGTTGGAGAGGGTTCAAAGGAGGTTCATGAAAATCATTCCTGGATTGAAAGGCTTGTCATACAAGGAACACTTGATGGCTCTGGAACTGTACTCACTGGAACTCAGAAGAATGAAGGGGAATCTCATTGAACCCTATTGAATTTTGAAAGGCCTCGATAGACTGGATGTGGAGAGGCTGTTTCCAATGGTGGGGGAGTCCAAGACCAGGGGACATAGCCTCAGAAAAGAGGGAATGGGAATGGAGATGAGGAGGGTTTTCTTTAGCCCAGAGGGTGGTGAATCTGTGGAATTCGTTGCCACAGGTGGCTGTGGAGGCCAAGTCTTTATGTATATTTAAGGCCGAGGTTGATAGATTGGTCAGGGAATGGGGAGAAGGCAGGGGTTTTGGGCTGAGAGGAAAATGGATTCGGAATCAGGTTTAATATCACCAGCCTATGTTGTGAAATTTGTGGTCTTTGTGGCAGCAGTACAATGGAATACACAATAATGGAGAAAAAAGCTTGTGAATTACAGTAGGTATATATATATATAAAAATGAAACAGGTAAATTAAATAAATAATACAAAAATCAAAAATAAAAAGCAGTGAGGTAAAGATGAAATGGCGGAGCAGACTTGATGGGCCGAATGTCTAATTCTGCTCCTATGTCTTATGGCCTTATGGAGATAAGTGTGTTTGAGTGTCTGGGACATGAACATGTGATGAAACCTGCAGGAATTCTTTCAAACTGACAGTCATTCTGATGGGAGCAGGGTCTTTTTTTTTATTACTTTTATCTTGAACAAGAAACTTACAGGAGAGTTATTCATTTCCTGCTTTCCAGAATCTGATACGTCAAAGTGAGCTTACAATCTGAGCCTCCAACCCTTTATTAGTTTTACCAGGAATAATCAGAAATTAATACAACACATTTCCAGAAGCTCCTTTGAACAACAATAACTTCTCGTTTAATTAGCTAACTATGACTCTTGCTGAACTCTATCAGTTTAGGTAAGATTCCTATGAAATAATTACTTGACCGACGATGTAAGAAACTGATGAAAACCAGTTATCAGAAAAGTCTCTGCTCAGGTGTTGCATTCAGGGTGTGCCGGAGAAGTGGCAGAATTTCCTCCAGGTCTTTGACCCTTTGGATCACATTGTGTCAAACGTGAGTAGAGAGAATTGCATGCTCACAGTTGATCCTGTTTGGTTTCCCAATCATTATTTGAATCCTAAGCAATATTTTCTCCAGAATGATACCCCAGATGCTCCAAAGGAAACTTTTATTTGTGATTTCCCCTTAGATTGATAATTGGTAAGAAACTTTTTGCATTTCCTGCGATTGTTAAGTTCTCTAGCACCTCATTATAACTCTCAAAGGAAAGCCATTCAACTCTGCATACCTTTAAAAGTGAAGTCACACAAAGTTTTGTACACTAGAAATTTCCAAACACATGCTGTCAGTGCTACCCACATTATTATTGCTCAGTCTGCCATAGTATATGGGCATATTATTGTAATGATTACAACTGGGAACCAGCAACAACTTTTGATTTTTAATGGCAGTCGACAGTCAAACTTAAATGTGCATTACTGCCACCAACTGGACTGGAGTGTGGTGTAGAGAGTTGGGAAATAAAACCCCTACTAGTTCTTTTTTAAATGAAAACTAAATTACCCCAAAATCCCTATAGATTGTAAATAATGTAAGACAATATTGTGAATTAAAGTCACTTCCATAACTTAAGAGTTTTAAAATGAAAACTATCAACCCTCAAAGATAGTAGTGAAGCCTGTATTTGATTTCTTTCACCCTTGTATGTTTCACATTGTAATAGAATGTGTTCAACTGTTTCATAATGATGACAAAACCTACATGCCCCAGGGTGATGTTTTCCAACAAGATATAAGGAATAATTAAGCATAGTATGCCCAATTCTAAGCAGAGTCAATATCTATAACATATAACAATTACAGTTCAGAAACAGGTCATCTTGGCCCTTCTAGTCCATGCTGAACGCTTACTCTCACCTAGTCCCACCGACCTGCACTCAGCCCATAACCCTCCATTCCTTTCCTGTCCATTTGCCTATCCAATTTTTTTTTTAAATGACAAAATCAAACCTGCCTCTACCACTTCTACTGGAAGCTCCTTCCACACAGCTACCACTCTCTGAGTAAAGAAGTTCCCCCTCGTGTTACCCCTAAACTTTTGCCCCCCCGAACTCTCAACTCATGTCTTCTTATTTGAATCTCCTCTACTCTCAATGGAAAAAGCCTATCCACGTCAACTCTATCTATCCCCCTCATAATTTTAAATACCTCTATCAAGTCCCCCCTCAACCTTCTACGCTCCAAAGAATAAAGACCTAACTTATTCAACCTTTCTCGGTAACTTAGGTGCTGAAACCCAGGTAACATTCCGGTAAATCTCTGTACTCTCTCTCTAATATAATTCCTTCCCTTCTTGTTTTATCCCCTTCTCCCATCAACCTAACACCTTGATGTATTCTGAAAAAGTGCTTCTCCTGATGTCCATTATCCCATGTCTTGCCGAAATCCCCCAATTCTTAACCCCACCAACCGCTTTGCTTCCGATTTGCTAAGTGGAAGGACCAGCAACTTTAAATTATAGATTGAATAAAACTGGTAACTTTAGCCTAAGAAAAAAACCACTTGCAATAAGGGTGGTGCTGAGTCACTTTCAATATATAGGGATCTCTAATTGTTCTGCCTTACACATATTTCTGGTGTCACTCTTGGGTTGACGTTTAATTTCCTTTGAGCCAGCAAGCTATTCAATTGTAAAAGCAAATGTTGCAAAATCCAATAAGGACAGAGAAAGCAGACAGACCTTATTAGCAATCCTTCTTCAGTCTTTATCTGGCAAGCCTGCCATGTCCTCTTCATGAATGACTAGTGGTATCAAGGGTTGTTAAGCAAAGGCCTGAAATGATCACGACTACCAAATCATATCTTTCAGACAAAATCCCAACTGCTGGTTCATCATCTTGCGTTACGAGTATGATGGATGCACTAGAGATGGGTGTGGATAAGAATTCAGATGTCAGCGAAGTTATTATGACTGGAGATTTCATCTCAGATGCTCCTTTGTTGAGTGAATTTCAACGAAAACTCGTTGGCTTAAGTATCCCTGGCTGCTCAGTGCATTGGTCGTCCTCTTCTGGATTTTTGATGAACTTCCCCGTGGATATGAGACACAAAGGTGCTGGTTACGCAGTGAACAATCACTCTTACATTTTTTTGCAAAACCTTATTGCATGTGCGAGGCTTGCAAATGGCGTGGGCCTTGTATACTAACACAGACCTGAACTGGTGTTTGTTGCCTGTTTTGGTGTTATTTAAAGAGCATGGACATTACTTGGACTAATGGCAAGAAATCCAAGTCACCCATTTTTAATCAGTAAGATTCTTTAAGTATTTTCCCTTAGTGATTATTCCTAATAGACAAACTATGGTCACCCATCCACATTGCCCGTGGAATCTTTTGCACGGCAGGTTACAGCTCAGTGCTCCATCTAATACCTTCTCTCAGTTCTGTATTACTGAATTAATGCCATGATATTTTGAGTGTCAGCTGTATATTCTGATGTTTTTTTTCCCCGAATGGAGTGACATGTCACTCCATTAGAACAGAGAGCTATTGATGTGGCCCTAGCAAATGTTACAATAGCCGAAGAAGGAATAAAGGCTTTCATTCGAATTGAGGCCCTGTGATGTTTGGGGTTGATCATGGAAGCTGCCTGCTAGCTGTCTAGCCAGAATGCAAGCCAGGGCAGTACGCTGGGGAGTGCAAGCCGTTTCCCGTGCAGCAGGCTCCCCTGCTCCACGCTGCTGATTAATCCAAAGGAATGGCAGAGACCGATACGGTTGGGCACCAGCAGCGGCGCAGGAGTTGCCAGTCAGCATTGAACTCAATTAAGCCTTAGAGACTCTAGCTCCGAATTTTTCCCCTGTGGTTTACTCCACGAGTGGGTATAGCCGCAAAGCAGTGGAGGTTTGAAATCAGAGTTTTCTTTCTCCTATATGAGCTGCCAACCATGGCTGACAAGCCCCTTCTGCCCGGAGTGACTGGTTTTAAGGTGCCAGTACCCTGCTTTTGCCCCTTCTCCTGTCTGTAGAGACGGATCTGCCAGGCTTAGTAGCTGAACCACACGTGAAGGCCAGGAGCTGGACTGGGTTGTAGGAGGCTATTTGAGAAAGGTGTTATGTAAATGAATTCCTAAGCTTATCAGAGTGGGGAGCTTAGCCCCACGACATCACCGCCCCTGCTCTGACCGTCTTAAGGAACCCATTTGCATAACATCTTCCACAAATTAAGATTGGCACAGGGCCTAACAATAAATTAGTTATTGAATTGTGTTGTTTCTGAAATCAAGTAAGAAATGTAGCCAAATTACATTGTGCATGATCCCACAACCAGCATTATAGTAATGGTCAGGCAACCCGTTTTAATGATGCTACACCTGAAAGTTAGCTGGCACTTCTGATGGTTTAGTACTCCAGTGGCATGTCAGCTGAGGTTATTTCTTTGGTTCTCTGAACTTGGTTATCAAACTTCCTGACTTGTGTGGGAATGCTGCCCAGAGACATCAAATGATAGACTTTGGAAACATTCAATGGGCAATTTTTCTTTGGAAAATGGAATAGAATCCCAGAATCGTTAGGGAAACAGATGGCACAGCATTTGCTGCTGCTGCTGCTGCTGCCTCAGAGGCTCAGGGACCCAGGTTTGATCCTACAATTGGGTGCTGTCATTGTAGAATCTGAATGTTATCCCTGTGACAGAGTGAATTTCACATGGTGATCTAGTTTCCTTCCATATCTGAATATGTACTGGAAGATTAATTAGTTAATTATTCCTTCATACGGATAAGAGACAAAATAAACACAAAGGGGAGTTGGTAGGGATATGAAATGGAATAAGTTACAGGGGAAAGGGAAGAGAAATGGGATTGATCTAGTGGGGCTGAAATGGACTCAGTGGGCTGAATGGTTGTTTCATTTATTTCAAAAGTTCAAAGGTTAATTTTATTATCAAAGTATACAACTCTGAAATTCTTAAATTCTATGGGTTGCCATGAAACCAAGAAGGAAAAGAATGGCAGCATGATCATTAACCCCCAAATCTCACTTCCTCGTTGAATAAAACCTAACAAAAACAGAAAAGGCATATTAACCACCAAATCCCTCCTCCTGCTCAAAAAACAAGCAAAACGGATCAGGCACATTGACCTCCAAATCCCTCAAAAAAATGAGAAGGTTGTGTGAAAAAACACAGAATTTAGTAACTATTATATTGAAAAAAGATTTTGTAGTCCAAGTCCACAGAACAGAAAACACAGAAAAAACCTGGGCAACACTTCCGCAGTGGCAGGCTCTCACCTCTCTGGTAGCATAGCAGAGTGATCAAAAGACAGGCACCTGGTGTTCACCCACAACACTCGCTTCGATGTTTCAAATCACCCTCGTTGCTTCAGTCAGTGAAAAATGGAAGCTTTAGTCGGTGAAATGGAGCCAAACATCAGCTTGGCCCTGTCCCGCTATGAGGTTCACGCACGGTGTCTCTATCCCCTGGAATCCTCTTGGAGACCGCAGACTGCTGGGACACCCAAAAAATCTCCAAACTTCTGCACTCGCCTTGATGTTTCAATCTTCCTCGTTGCTTTAATCGGCGAACAATGGAGGCTATAATTGGTGAAATGGGGTCAAACATTGGCTCACATGCCATCCTGCAGGGTTCTTGCCACGAGGTTCGCTCACGCTGGTATCTCGGAGAATGCAGACCACTGAAGCACCCAAACAACCTCCAAACAGCAAAACACAGCCTCCAACAGTTCCAGAATCACACCCAAGACTAGAAACAAATGTAAGAGACATAAAAGAAGTGAAAAAGATGGTTCCATGATCTATCCGGAAGATGTCGGCTGAAGGAGTGTCGTACGCAGGCACCATCTTTAGGAGGTGAGATCAGGTGTAATGGAACTGAATGAGAAGCAGGTCTATTGTCACAGACATTAGCTGTGAAATTTCTTTTGTAGTGGTAGAACAACGCAGGCATAACTGTTACTTCAAGTTACAATTAAATAAATAGATAGTGCCAACGGGAAACAACAAGGTAGTGTTCATGAACAATTCAGAAATCTGATAGAGGGGAAGAATCTGTTTCTAGGAAACTGAATGTGGCTTCTTCGGGCTCTTGTACCTGCTCCGTGATGGAAGCAATGAGAAGAGCACATATCCCAGATGGTGAAGATCATCAATAGAAGTGTTTGTACCGGCTCTGTGAACAACAACCTTATCAATCTCATGCTCTTCCACTTTGCCCTTACCTGCAAATTAGTTTCCCTAAAGCACTGATCCAATTTTCTTTTGAAAGCCCTGCTTGACTCTTATTCTGTTTCCAGCCTCCATGAATTTTAGTCTCTGTGTGATACCTTTTGGTTATTACAGCCTCCCTGTACCTAATACTGATTAAGTGCCAGGAGCTTGACCATTCAAAGGGAACAGCTTAGCCCCGAAGTCACCCAGAGGATATCTTGGGAATTAAGGAACTATAACGTTGCACAATAAACAGCTATGCCAATTATGAGGCTCACAGAATAGTGTGGATGGAGTTCCCTGTGTTGGTTTCAGAGCAACGTTCGCTTTTGATATATTGAAAGCTTACAACATGTAGGGCAGGTGCTACGACCTTTGCAATCAGGCCTTAAAGGGATACACCACAGTGCAATTGAAACTTGTCTTGCTACAAGGAAGGTTTTAGAACTGAATGGTTCGATGTTGCAACGATGAGACGGGGAGGGGAGTGCTCAGAGAGGTATCAGACTGGTGAAGGACAGTATCTGCAGGATGTATGCCCTTTGTGTCTGAGATGTTACAGGGATGCAGCCCCTGTGCATCTGGAGAGGTGTCAGGAAGCTGCCATGTGTTCGTCCCTTGAATGCACCGGGAAAGGCTGCGATGCAGGCAAATCCCCGCTCATGTGAGCTGGCGCCTCCTCTCAATTGCAGTGCTTTGTGATGTCCCAGATGCAGCGAGCAGCAGACAGGAAGGATCCCAAAGCTCTAAGAAACTGGATTTGCAGTCATTCTTGACCTCAGATTCAGATTTATTTATCACATGTACTTCGAAACATAGAGTAAAATGCGAAATTTGTGTTAACAACCAACACACCCAAGGATCACAAGATCACAAGACAAAGGAGCAGAAGTAGGCCATTTGGCCCATTGAGTCCGCTCCGCCACTCCATCATGAGCTAAACTATTCTATGTACGGGGGGGCAGCCTGCAAACGTCACCACACATTCCGATGCCAACGTAGCAAGCACACAATGCTTAGCGGAACAACACAGAACACAACAAGCTGCAAGACAATAGCAACAGATTAAGCCCCATTCCCCACTCCCACCCACCCATGCTCATACACAGTCCTCCAACCCTAACTCTTTAATCTCCAGCCTTCAGACTTGCAGACTTCAACTTCCGCAGCAGACTTACAGGGGTCCGCAGACTCAGAGCTCTGGCCATCAAGCCTCAACCTCTGGATTTCCGATCAACCTTCAGGCTTCAATATTTGGTATTGACCCCAGGGCTCACCAATGATGATGAATAAGGAGCCTGAACACTAGGCCTCGAACTCTGGGTCTCACTGACTCCCATACTGAGGTGATTACTGGCCCTTGTTCTTACTGGCCGCACAGAACTCCAATCTTGGAATCTGCTGACAACTCAGTTGGGGTGGCATGGTAGCCTAGTAATTAACACAACGCTTTACAGTACCAGCAACCTGGGTTCAATTCCTGCCACTGCCTGTAAGGAGTTTGCACATTCTCCCCATGACCGTGTGGGTTTCCTCTGGGTGCTCCCATTTCCTCCCACAGTCCAAAGACGTACCAGTTGATTGGTTAATTGGTCACTGTAAATTGTCCTGTGATTAGGCTCAGATTAAGTCGTGGGATTACTGGGCACCGTGGCTTGAGGGGCCTATTTCGGGTTGTATCTCAATAAATAAACTTGCTGACCTGGTGGGCCACCAACTCTTATCCTCACTGGTCTGCTGATCTGACATCCAACCACAGACATCTCACATCCATGTTGCTGGCCTTCGAACATGGAGTAGAGGCTTAGACTGGCCTCATCTCTAATTCCCCCACATCCCTGTCCCTAAATCTTAACATGACCCTTATCTCCCCTCTCTATCCCAAAACCATCCATGCACCTAAAAATAAAACAACTAAAAATACAGCTAAGTCTGAGCCTCAGGCTTGATGGAGACCACAGCTTGGTGCCATGTTGACCAGAGTCAAGACTTAACTCAGCTGGGCAAGGTAGGCAAGACATACCTGTGAGTTTATATTTGAGGTTGCAGAGCATCATAGATGTGGTAAATTGGCCTTTCAAATGGCATGGTTTTTATGAAAAGGGGTTTAGTAAACCAGGTTCTCCATGATTAAGTGATAATTGACCATTGAGGTTGAAAGTTTCACTACAGATGAATTTTGCAAGCTGTGCTTTTGTTCTATTACTTGCTGTAATTTTAAAAATGCCAGAAAAAAGAAAGAAAGTTCCTGCTTATAAAAGGAAAGGGAAATTTCCTAATGGGGACTGAGACACCTACAACTCTGTGACCCTCAGCTCTGGTTAATTTGCAACATCACTACACCTTTTTTGGCCAGCAATGTACAAATGAATTTCTAGCGTATTCTGTCTCAACTTTTATGCTGAAATATCTCATCCCTGCCCATTGTTTTTTTTTCCTCGAGCACCTTCATACACTTTCGAAGAGATGGTGCCAAGAACTGTGCAGAAAACCCCATTTATGACACAAGTAATGTTTAATAAGGAGATTCCACATAAACTCTTGGTTTTATAAACTGTGACAATGATTAAGAAACTGAGAAGCCCATGCCTTTCAGCTTCAAGTCTCCCAATACATCCCAGATCACCAATCTCCTAATATATCCCAATGCTTGGTGATGCTGAACTCATACTTCACAGTCCTTGGTACCACTGGATGTAGGGAACGCCGATCCAACTTTACTAAATGACAAAAGAAGATTCAAATGTGTGATGCAGGAGTATAGATCTCAAGAAATTATACTGTACTTACATTATGGCAACACACACAACATGCTGGAGGAACTCAGTAGCCCAGGCAGCATCTATGGAAAAGAATACAGTTGACGTTTTGGGCAGAGACCCTTCATTAGGACTTACGTTTTGGTAGAGTTTTTCATTTCCATAAGAATGCAAAAATAGAAGCAGGAGTCAACCATTAGGTATCCTACACTCAATGGCTAAAACTCCACAACATTATCGGGTAGAGAATGTCAGAGATTCACTACCTTCTGGTTAAAGACATTTCACCACATCTTTATCTTGAATGGTGGCAGGAATTTCTTTTTAAATTTTTAATTCTTCTAGTTTCCCCTGCATCAGGTACTTCCCTCCAGCTTAGCCATCTCATCTCATCTCATGTCTACCTCCTTCTTTCTGATACATTACCCACAAGCCCATCCCCACCCACAAATGCTAATAAACACTGGGGCATGAATGTGATACCAGGAGGCCTACTGAAGTCAATTTAAAGTCTCATTGAAAAGTTCAAAGTAAATTTATTACCAAAGTACATTTTGTCACTGTAAACAACCCTGAGATTCATTTCCTTGTGGGCAATCACAGTAAATATGAAGCCACACAATAGTATCAGTGAGAAACCACACACAACAAAGGCGTACAAACAACCCATGTGCAAATGACAACAAACTGTGAAAATGCTAAAGAAGAGAGAAAAAAATCAATCATAAATAAATGAGCAATAAATATCGAGAACACAAGTTGACAGATCCTTGATAGTCAAGGGTCAGCAGTACGTAGACTGGCACCGGAGGGCCCAAGGTTAAGGATTCTCAATGCTAAAATGATTATCGTTTGACAACTGCAACCATCTTTCTTTGTCTGCTGCCTAATGGATAGATGTCTACCACATTCCTATTGGTCTTAATCTGATAAAGGCCCTTTGTCAATCTCTTTCCTGTCACTTTCTCTCACCTCTGGAACTCAGCTCTTCTGTCCAGGTTTAGACCAACACTGTTGTCTGTTTTGGAGCCTAGTGATGCTGTAGAACCCAAAATAAGTGAATGTTAAAAGTTATTGTTGTGTAAGTGTTGCTTGTTCCACCTTGTTTGACTCCTTCCATTGCTTTGGTGATGACTAGCATCAGTCTAATGACCAATAATTAGTTGGATTTAATTTGACAGTTTCCCACTTCTTCAACTAGATGCAGTGTTGTCAAACCAGAAAAATTTAGGTAAGTGGCTATTTAAAATCACAAGTCCTCACCTATAAATATGTGTATCTGGGCCACTTAATCCTTTTCTTAAGTTGACATTAATTGAATGGTATCTGTAACATGAGATTTTCAAGAAGAGACCAAGATGGATCACAAAGTTGGAAACTTTGACTGAAAATACATGCCTATAAAATCATAGAGCACAGAAACAGGCCCTTCAGCCCATCTAGGCCATGCCAACCCACTATTTTGCCTAGACCATCGACCCAAACCTGGACCTTAGCCTTGTTGTCTGCTTTCATTTTGTATGTGAACAGTCATAGAGTACATGGCTTATGTGAACATTCACCTTCCCCCTGATAGTTTTTTAAAAAATAATTCACCATTATTTGTAAATGTATGTGGCAGTACCATAAAGCTTCACTTTGAGCTTTCGATTGTGGGATTGTTTAGCAATCTGCACTGTATTTTCACCAGATTTCACCAAATTGGTACCTGATTATTTTGCTATGGATGGTGCTGTTCCTCAACGATCTGTTTTACTCATCAAATCATTGTGTACTTGCAACAAACCTCTTTACCCATGTACTACAAAACCCCTGTGTAAAGGTGAGCCTATTATTTGCTTTCCTGTATCTACATGTTAATTTTCTGTGATTGGCATGCAATGACCCCTTAACAATCTCTGCTACACTCTCATCTTCTGAAAAATGTTATGTTTTTAAGTTTGTCATCAAAAGAGAAAAACATCATGTTTATTAGACTCTATATATCACTTTCTTGTTAGTCACATGAAAGGTGTAAACTCTTACCTTCACACCTAGGTTTGCATTATTTGGAAGTGTGGACATAAAGTCAGTGGCCACTTTATTAGGAATGCCTGTACACCTGCTCATTAATGCAAATATCTAATCAGCCAATCGTGTGGCCACAACTTATTGAATAAAAGCATAAAGATGTAGCCTGGGGGGTGGGGAATAAACATGCAAGACAACAAATACTTTTTTGGGTCTGTATCTGTTACTTTTATCTGTTTGAGATGTTTTGTCACAGAAAGAGGGTATCGAAATAAAAACGACAAAATTAATTTTTAAAAAACCCTTTGACTGTCTTATTCGGTATTGTTGGAGGAAAAGATATTATCTTGGAGACACCTGATTTTCACATTTTGGCTTTTATTTCTCTTATAGCTAGGAGGGCACTGTTGCTTAGGTGGAAGGATGTTGCTCCGCCTACTCATGCTCAATGGCTAAGCAATGTTATGTCATGCTTAAATTTAGAGAAGATTCATTGTTCAATTTCTGAATCAAGCCGAGACTTTCTAACATTGTGGGGACCTTTTTTGAATTACTTTCAAAGTCTTTGATTTGTTATCAAATACAGATGTTGGCTAATAATATGTTTTACGATATGATAAGGATTTTTTTTCCTTTTTCTTTCTTTACCAAACAGCTTTTCTTGGTAGTGGGTTTAGATTTTTTTTGTATAATAAAATTATTACTTTTCAGTATTACGATTCAATTTCATTTACATGAATATGGGGTAATGAGACTATAAATGTGATTCATATCACAATATATTGTAACTGATGTATGATATACATCCTCCTGTACTCTGTATTCTTTTTTGTAAGAAATCAATAAAAATATTGAAAAAGAAAAGAAAAATCAGTTCCCACTGTTACTATCTCAGCTTAACTTTGGACCACACTCTTATTAGTTATGCAGTATGAAAACAACTAAAATATACAAAACCAATACGGTAGTGGTAATTTTAAGAAAAACAATACAAACAACGTTAGAATCCTACCAATCCTGTACCTTATACACATCGAAAATATGAATAAATACATCTCATCTTAACTAAGATATACTGACATTGGCACACAGATGCTTAACTTCCAAACACATATAGGCTAGACCTTGAAATGAGTTCTCCTTGCTCATGCTATGTGAACAGAGATTAACACATTCACGTTACTCTGTTACATTCACATTCAGTCATGAAACAATAAAGAAAGACAAATAAACTTTCACAATATGTTGCCTTGTAGTTGAATTACTAAATAGACTAACCTAGTAGGCTGATTAAGGAACTTCGCAATCACACTGTTCCAGCATTGATCACTTTTACTTGTGAAAATCTAAACCATCCACATGTCAAACATGTCAATTTACTGATATTCTAGATCTACAAACAAGTATAAACAAATTTGCATGGATATTATCAAATATTATTCACCTTTCCTCACCAAACCTGGGAAAAGCATTCGAAAGTTGTTCTCTCTAGAACATGGCAACTCTTCATTCTACTCCACAGTGCAAATAACGTCACTGTTTTCTCTTAAAGGCACAGGTAGCTATTTTAGCATCACCAAGGTGAATACATAAGTGCACTTTAATAATAAAAAAATTATATTCAATGGTCACCTGGTTACACAGACACGGTCAAGAGATCCATTTGTTGTGCAGACCAAACATCAAAATAGGAAAGAAATTTAATCGAACTGACTTTGATTGTGCCAGGAGTAACTCAAAAACTGCTTGTCTCCTGGGATATTCAAACACAACAATCCCTAAAGTTTACAGAGAATGGTGTAAAGGACAAAAAAACATGCAGTGAGTGGTGGTTTTGTGGGAGGAAATGCAGTGTTAATGAAGAGGTCCGAGAAGAATGGCCAGACTGGTTCAGGCTGACAGTAACACAAATAACCACACATTACGACAGTGGTGTGCAGAAGAGCATCTCTGAATGCACAACACATAAAACCTTGAAGTGAATGGGCCAAGGCAGCAAAAGACCATGACCATAACGCAGTGGTACAGAAGGTGTCTAATAAAGTGGGCACTAAATGATTTACACTTGGTCCTCTTAGCTATCTTATGGTCATGAGTTGTAATTTGTTGAAGACCAAAAGCTTACCATGGTGGCATTTCTCTAGAAAGCATGCTGTTATCTCAAAGACAACATCAGTATGCTTTATCTCCTTTAAACTGATCTTCACTTTATGTGATAGTATCTCTCCTTTCTCACATCCTAATCTAATGTAACAATCTAATGTCAGCCACTTTTGAACATTCATTTAAATTACAGTATATTCTCGCAATCCCCGTTATCTATTCTTCTAAATATGCTTTCATAAAAAATCCCTTAATTTGTTAAGTATTATTTCACTTTCAATAAGTAGTGATGATTATGCTCTATTTCATTATTTTCAAAATGTTTTTAATTTCAGATTCTAGCAATCTTCTACAACAGATGTTAGGCTGACTGCCCTGTATATTCACTCGCCTAAAATCTCACTTATTGCTAAAAGATAATTTATTATTTTATCAGTCTGCAGGAGTCTGTAGTCAGTCTGTGCTAATCCTCTCACTTCCCACAGTTATTACTTTTTAGACAGTATTGTAAGTTTTTTTTACAATAATTACACTTTTGTATAAAGTATTGTAACACTTTCCCAGTGGAGTTTTTATTGCTTAAGGAATTTATATTGATGAGAATTAAGAATTATTCGATAAATATTTGCTATTGCTTATCTGCCACCATATTTCAAAATCTAATTTCCTAAACTAGCACAGCCATTGTGCAGCTGATATCTCTTGAAATGACTTTATTTAGATTTACGATCCTTGTTTTGTGTTTAAAAATATTACTCACAGGCTTAATACGAAATTCTATTATGATCACTGATTCCCAACGGATCCTTTACTATAGGTCTTCTAATTATCCCCGTCTGTAAAACTGGTTCCCAACAAAGTGTGAAATGGAGAAAAACTGCCAGAGAAAACTGTACATGGAAGAAAAGTGACCTGTTAATATTTGCTGTTAGATCTCCAGAAGGTAATTGAATTTTTAAAATAAGTCAACCATTGAACTATTTAGTGGAAAGTTTTATGAATTTTCTATAAAGTTTTCATCATTATAGAAAATATTAGTGTAATGTTAAAAAATTCTATTTTTGATGTTATATTTTTGCATTTTAGTCTGAAAGTTCAGCAACATGACAACATGTTTTACGTTTTTGACCTCTGATTAAAACAGTGCTCAAGGATGCTCTTTTGAGGGTGTTACGGTCACGTCATCAATCTGTAATTAAAGGAAAAGATTTCAGTGCTCAAAGATTGATGATGATAATGAAAGGAAAGGCAGACTCGCACTCCTCTCCTCCACTTCCTGGAGTCCAGTCAAAACACAAGTCATTATTAGAAGATACACTGTACACAATAATCTTGATTTTTCCTTTCTACTGCAGCTGACCCATACTGGGGTCAATCTGGGATAACTTGAAGATGGATGAAGATACCAACTTTGCATGAAATTCTCACTTACATTTATGGGGATCAAGAGCAACCAAGCGCTTGGGCCTTCTGAGCAATCTGTTGCTCATCAGGCACATGGTAATATGTGCAATAAAATAGATCCTTTATAGAGACCGTTATGGAGCTTTCCAAATGTAGAATCATATAGTCTTACAGCACAGGATCAGACTCTTTGCCCCACCAAAACCATCAACCACCCAATTGCACTAATCCTACATTCATCCCAACTTATTCTCTTCACTTTCCCAAAAAACCACCCCTGGATTCTCAGACTTACCTAAACATGAAGGACAATTTTGTTGATTTTTCCAAACTGCACACCTCTGGGATTTGGGAAGAAACCAAAGCACTGGGAAGAAGCCCACGTAGTCACGGGGAGAATATGCAGACTTCACGCAAGCAGCATCAAAGGTCAGGATCGAACCCTGGCCTCAGGTACAGGCAATAGATGTACTAGCCGCAACAGAGGGAAAAGTTTTGTGTGTGTATTTTCTGTTTCACTTGGTAGTAGCTCTGTTTCTACGTTTGCAGAATGAGCTATTCCTTATCATTCTTGCAAACTGAGCTTCTCGCTGATTACGTGGGGCTCATGGACTAATTGCCTAGTACTCTGTCACAAATGTTCTTTGTTTCAGTAACATAGTCCTTTGAATGCTTCAACCACACCCCCCCCCCCCCACCCTGCTTTGCCTTCTCCATCTTTTGGTTGTCATTATGTCCCAAATTTACTTGATTTAAGTACCATACTTCATTGGCATCTTCTCAGTAAATTTAAATTATTCGTTCGCTTCCAGGTTATGTGTGGGCTTCCAAAGTAGCCCCAGTCTAACTTAATGATTTGTCCTTCACAATGTGCTAATTTTAAAATTAGCCCCATTTCATATATACTTTGCAATTAGCATGGCCATGTGACTGAAATGACTCCCTTGCTTCCCTGCTTGACCTCACGCTATGTTAATACATGTTGTATTTGCTTTAACGGATTTTACAACACTCTTCCATTACAATAAAAATCCAAAAAAAAACGAAAACATATGAGAACAATTTAGAGTAGACAATGGTAGCTTAGCAGATAGCACAACGCTTAGGGAGTCGGAGTTCGGAGGTCAATCCCAGCGGCCTCTGTAAGAAAGTTTGTACGTTCTACCTGTTTGCACATGGGTTTCACCTGGATGCTCTAGGCTCCTCCCACAGTCCAAAGAGACATACTGAGTGGTAGGTTAATTGGTCACAGTAAATCGTCCTGTGATTGGGCTAGCGTTAAATCAATGGGTGGTTAGGCAGCTTGGCTCAATGGCCTGGAAGGGTCTGTTCCGCATGAAATCTCTAAATAAAAAAGATATTAAAGGCCATATCCATTTTCACTCACCAGATGGTCTCCTTCATCATTTATTTAATTTAGCAATACAGTGCGGCCTAGGCCCTTTTGACTCTTTGAGCTGCACTGCCTCATAACCCCGGACAACCCTGATTTAACCCTAACCCAGTCTCGGGACAGTTTGCAATGACTGATTAACCAGTATGCGTTTGGACTGTGGGAGGAAAGTGGAGGATGTGGCGAGCCCCATGGAGAGGATTTACAGAGGTTGAACTCTGAATTCCGACACCCTGAGCTGTAACAGCATCACGCTAACCACTGTGCTGAAGCAATTTATTTTTGCTTTATGAAGCACCTCCATTTATCCCTAAGAGTAACCTGTGTTAAAGTCATTTAGCAGATTCTGTTCCACTCCCAATCTAACCTACAGTATGTCCTCTGTCTCTTACATTATTCAATAGACAATAGATGCAGGAGTAGGCCATTCAGCCCTTCGAGCCCGTACCGCCATTCAATGTGATCATGGCTGATCATCCACAATCAGTACCCCGTTCCTGCCTTCTCTCCATTTCCCTTGACTCCGCTATCTTTAAGAGTTCCAATGAAGCACCAATCTATCATCACACTGAGCCACATCTTTTGATTGAGATCCATAGAGTCTTCAAGATTTTACAGAGATTTTGGAAATTTATGCCTCTTCTGGACCAAATGTTTTGTTTCTTTATCTTGAACCTTGTAAAAATCCCCTCTTTTGTCACTTAATTTCACCCAGCTTTCACTCTAAAGTTGCATCTTCAATGTTTTCAGGTTTCAGTGAGAGATAATTGATCTTAAATGTGAGCAGTTTTTTTCTCCCTAGTTTCAGAATTTTCCATTTTTATTTGTGAAACCTATCCATGGATTGCATCGAGATTCACAGAGGCAGTGCTGACTAGATACAAAATATCATCTGTGTAAACCATGATATTACCATGTCTTATTTCTTTCAAAACGGATCTTTAGTGATCATTGTAGGATCATTAAATGGAACAATTGTCTTATGACTGGTTTTCCACACCTAGGGGCATTCTTTGCTATAAAATGTTTCCTAGGCATATTTCCTGATAGATTATTAATATTTGGATATTTTGAAAGAAAATGCAGATTCCAATCATAAACCAGCTGTTATGGCCTCTGGCTGCTGAAACCGCTGACAAATTATTTTTATTGTGACATGCAGTTATTGTCATATTGTAAGTAACACAACCGAATCTCTACACATAGCAAGATCTGACAATATAATTCCACAGAATCAGTTTTAATGTCTTGAGTTATAAGGATATGAGGGATTTTCTCACTACTCTTCCCCAGCAAAGATCTCTGGGATCTTTTACATCCATTTCAGAAGATAGACAGGTCTATTTAATGCTTCATTGGAAAGACAGCACATCTGATGGGCACCAGTCCAACGAAACTGCTCTGAAGTATCAGCCTGGACTTTTGTGCTTAAGTGTGTAGAATATAAACTTCTGACTCAAGGAAGAAAGAGTTACAATCTGAAAAGGTTTATCAACAGCAATAGCTGTTCCCATTCACGTACAGACAGTTCCTTCTTTGAATCCCATTCAGAGACAGTGTTGTGCTTCTCACTTTGGTAGTTCTTCAAGGTCAGTTTGACCAGGTGTCAATGGGCAGCAGCTGTGATGGATAGGCACTTGTCTAACAGCTGCATTAGACAGGCACTCTTTATTTTTGTTTCCCAGAATCTAATAGAACATAGAATAGTACAGCACAGTACAGGCCCTTCAGCCCACAATGTTGTGCCGACCCTTAAACCCTGCCTCCCATATAACCCCCACCTTAAATTCCTCCATATACCTGTCCAGTAGTATCTTAAATTTCACTAGTGTATCTGCCTCCACCACTGACTCAGGCAGTGCATTCCATGCACCAACTACTCTCTGAGTAAAAAACCTTCCTCTAATATCCTCCTTGAACTTCCCACCCCTTACCTTAAAGCCATGTCCTCTTGTACTGAGCAGTGGTGCCCTGGGGAAGAGGCGCTGGCTGTCCACTCTATCTATTCCTCTTAATATCTTGTATTCCTCTATCATGTCTCCTCTCATCCTCCTTTTCTTCAAAGAGTAAAGCCCTAGCTCCCTTAATCTCTGATCATAATGCATACTCTCTAAACCAGGCAGCATCCTGGTAAATCGCCTCTGTACCCTTTCCAATGCTTCCACATCCTTCCTATAGTGAGGCGACCAGAACTGGACACAGTACTCCAAGTGTGGCCTAACCTGAGTTTTATAGAGCTGCATCATTATCTCACGACTCTTAAACTCTATCCCTCAACTTATGAAAGCTAACACCCCATAGGCTTTCTTAACTACCCTATCTAGCTGTGAGGCAACTTCCAGGGATCTGTGGACATGTACCCCCAGATCCCTTTGCTCCTCCACACTGCCAAGTATCCTGTCATTTACTTTGTACTCTATCTTGGAGTTTGTCCTTCCAAAGTGTACCACCTCTCACTTCTCCAGGTTGAACTCCATCTGCCACTTCTCAGCCCACTTCTACATCCTATCAATGTCTCTCTGTAACCTTTGACAATCCTCTACACTATCCACGACATCACCAACCTTTGCGTCGTCTGCAAACTTGCCAACCTACCCTTCTACCCCAACATCCAGGTCGTTAATAAAAATTACGAAAAGTAGAGGTCCCAGAACCGATCCTTGTGGGACACCACTAGTCACAACCCTCCAATCCGAAAGTACTCCCTTCACCAAGACCCTCTGCTTTCTGCAGGCAAGCCAACTCTGAATCCACCTGGCCAAACCTTCCTGGATCCCATTCATTCTAACTTTCTGAATAAGCTTACCGTGTGGAACCTTGTAAAATGCCTTACTAAAATCCATGTAGATCACTACCCTCATCTATATACCTGGTCACCTCCTCAAAGAACTCTATCAGGCTTGTTAGACACGATCTGCCCTTCACAAAGCCATGCTGACTGTCCCTGATCAAACCTTGATTCTCTAAATGCCCATAGATCCTATCTCTAAGAATCTTTTCCAACAGCTTTCCCACCACAGTCATAAGGCTCACTGGTCTTTAAATACCTGGACTATCCCTACTACCTTTTTAGAACAAAGGGACAATATTCGCCTCCCTCCAATCATCCGGTACCATTCCCATGGACAACGAGGACATAAAGATCCTAGCCAAAGGCTTAGCAATCTCTTCCCTTGCCTCATAGAGCAGCCTGGGGAATATTCTGCCAGGCCCCGGGGACTTATCCATCCTAATGTATTTTAACAATTCCAACACCTCCTCTCCCTTAGTACCAACATGCTCCAGAACATCAACCTCACTCATATCGTCCTCACCGTCATCAAGTTCCCTCTTATTGGTGAATACCGATGAGAAGTATTCATTGAGGACCTCGCTCACTTCCACAGCCTCCAGGCACATCTTCCCACCTTTATCTCCAATCGGTTCTACCTTCACTCCTGTTATCCTTTTGTTGTTCACATGATTGAAGAATGCCTTGGGGTTTTCCTTTACTCTACTCGCCAAGGCCTTCTCATGCCCCCTTCTTGCTCTCCTCAGCCCCTTCTTAAGCTCCTTTCTTGCTACCCTATATTCCTCAATTGACCCATCTGTTCCTTGCTTCCTAAACCTCATGTATGCTGCCTTCTGCCACCTGACTAGATTTTCCACCTCACTTGTCACCCATGGTTTCTTCACCCTACCTTTCTTTATCTTCCTCACCGGGACAAATTTATCCCTAATATCCTGCAAGAGATCCCTAAACATCGGCCACATGTCCATAGTACATTTCCCTGCAAAAACATCATCCCAGTTCACACCCACAAGTTCTAGCCTTATAGCCTCAGAATTTGCCCTTCCCCAGTTAAAAATTTTCCTGTCCTCTCTGACTCTATCCTTTTCCATCATAATGCTAAAGGCCAGGGAGCGGTGGTCATTGTCCCCCAGATGCTCACCCACTGAGAGATCTGTGACCTGACCCGGTTCGTTATCTGTGGTTGTTTTTTTAAAAAAATTATTTACTGTAACATTCTGACATCTTCCAGTCATTCATGGGCTCGTGGACAAGGAAATAGATGTAAGATGTGATCTTTTGGGTATTAGGTCTATGAAGGTTCTCAGTCCTCCAGGTCATTGTGTATCAAGCAGTTGTGAATCAAGGCAACTGGACTTCCTGTGTTGTCTAGAAGATGTTTCATCGCTCACTGAGAGGCTTCTTCAGTTCTGATCCATGGTGGGTAGTTTTCTGGTTTATGAATTTGGAAGGGCTGTTTAAAGGTGTAGCAATCACACGAGGGTCATTAAGAGTCGTAGAGTTAATGAGAAGGACGTTAGTCTTATCTTTTCAGGAATGGAGGTTTTAAATGTTGTGGAGATGCCGGGGTAGAGATGTTAGGACTACATTGTAAGTAGCTGATAGGTGGTGTCATACCCCACCCCCTCTGTTCAGGGGTGGGTTTTCCAGTTTGACAAAGATGGCTTTTTTAACCCCTTTTTCAAACCACCCGTTCACCCTGTCCAAAATATGCACATTGTTATCATCAATGGAGTGTCCCTTGTCCTTTAGGTCTAGATGTACAGCTGAGTCTTGACCTGAGGTGTTAGCCCTCCTATGTTGGGCCATCCGTTTATGAAGTGGTTGTTTTGTCTCGCTGATGTACAGATTGGTGTAGTTCTCATTGCATTGGAAAGCATATACCATATTGCTCTGTTTATGTTTGGGTGTAGGATCCTTGGGGTGGACGAGTTTCTGTCTGAGTGAGTTTGTAGGTTCCAAAAACACAGGGATGTGGTGTTTGTTGAGAAATCTTGAGTTTCTCTGAAACTCCAGTTTGTGCATGGGAGGGGAGAGCTGGGGGGGGGGGGTACTTTGGATTTCTAACGTTTAAATGTCATTCATTCTTTGGAGGTACTCCTCTGTTTGCGAAGAAAAGGCATTTCAGGATGTATATTGTATACATTTCTCTGACATTAAATGTACCTATTGAACATATGGGATGACAATGCTTTTTCATCTCTTTGATCCTTACCTCTGTCTGTTGGGCTGATGTCCCTGCTGTCTCGATGAAGACCCAGTCAGGGTAGCTGCAAGCTTTCAAGGCTTCTCTCAAATACTTGTGCTTCTCGTCTTTAGCTGTAATGTTGGTGAGCAAATTCTCGACGTGGTGACAGATGGTTTGAAAGAGGGGTTAAATGAGCCATCTTTGTCGAACTGGAAAACCCATTCCTGGACAGAGGAGATGGGGTATGACACCACTTATCAGCTACAGTACTTACAATGCAGTCCTAACAGCTCCACAACAGTTCACACCTCCATTCCTGAAAAGAGAAGACTAATGACCCTCTCATTTCCTCCACGACTCTTAATGACCCTCATGTGATCGCTATATCTTTAAACAACTCACAGAGTTTATAAACCAGAAAACTACCCACCATGGATCAGAATGGAGGAAACCTCTTGGATGGGTGGTGAATTGTCTTTTAGACAACACAGCAAGTCTAGTTGCCTTGATTTGCTACTGCTTTTGGGTACTAGTTTCAGGTTTGTTCTGTGTTAGTGGCAAGTTTGTACTTGGCAAGAGAGTGAATACAAATGCACCCTAAGCTTTGTCTTCAATTTTGCATTGGTGTAATGGTGCTAGCAGCTCGTCACTGAGAATGGAATTGAACTTCATCAGGGTAGGAGAGCTTTTTTTCTGGTGTTGATATTGAAGTGACTCAGTGTCCTTATCTGAGCATGATATTTGGATCAGAAGTTCAAATCCTTTTCAGATAATCTTTGGCAGTTTGTATTGAAACCTGCCTTTCTTTTTTTTTGCTCCCTTCCCCCCCCCCCCCCCCCCCCCCCCCCAGGTAATCTTCTCCTCAGCATCTCTTCATGCTGACTCCTTTCCCCGTCCCATATTTTATCCCCCTCTGCTGGCATTGACCCTGTACCAATTCATGTTGATCCAGTTCTCTGCTGTCGCTGTCAGTTTGTGCTGACAGTTTTCCCAATCACTTCTTGCTTCACTCTTCTGTCCCCAGCTGCCTGGTTCCTTCCTACAGCATCATTTCCCTCCTCCTTTCCCAATTAACTAACTGCCTTTCCCTTTTCCCTCATTCCAGCCTTCACCCTTCTCTTTACCTTTCATTTCCTGTATTGTTATTCTTCTTGCTTTAATCTTCCATCATCAATCTCCAGTCATTGGCATCCATTCCCTGCTTAATGCACAGAACAGTGTGACTGTCTGGCTCTCATGCTTTCTCACACATTTTAGGAGTTATGACCTTAGAAGACTTGGGGGTGAGAACTCCTTTGCTCACACAGAGATCAATCCAAGTAATTTGCCAAAATTCACTGTGCAGGTGTCCTTTTTATGCCAGTTTGTAACAGTCTTGGCAAGTTACTTGGTCGTGTGAGGCCATCATAGCTTATCTTGATGCCACCCTCAGCCGATGTGCACACTTTCTATTAACTCGTTAGAAATTGGGAATGGAAACCCTGATTGATTCATATCCTTTTTTTATGAAGAGTTATAAAGATGCAACCTTTACTAATAATAGCTAACATAACACCATATAGGAAGCCAGTGTTGTGAGTTGCCTGAGGTCTAATATATTCCTTTCAGAATGTTCTGTTTTAAATGATAAATTGATCCAGTTTGTTTGATTATCAAAGTTAAAGAAGCTATGCCATCGTAACTGCAGCATCCCACGACTAAATCTGCCACTTGTACACCAGAAGTAAGAAAGCTAAGGCCTTATGAATTGTATTTAAATTTATACCTCTCTAGAGAGTACTCCCCTCAAAAGCCAATGCTATTATTCACTCCAGTACATACTAAAGGTAATTTTCTCGGACATATTCAGAGTGTACACCATTCTTTTGCTCACTGTTAATGCTAATTAGTTAATGGTTCATCTTTTACTGTGTAAAGTCAATCCAAAAAAACAATACTTGTTTTTCATTGTTGAAGAGATTTCTTTGAAACAGATCATTTTCCCTTGTTTGGATTACTTCAGTTGGGGTTTTCTGATCAGTGTTTTCCCTCCCCCACCCACCCAAGCACAGAATTCAATGTGTAAAAAAGTATGCATTCATTTGCAAATGCACATCCCAAAATGTCCTTATATAGGATTAGTCAAGTTTGATCTGCTTTAATAGATGCTGCGGAACAGCATTCTGCAGCAACAGTGATTGGTGCTTTTCAAGCATTATCTGAGGTTGCTAGGTTATTGCCTAGCAACCACAATAAGGTGCTAATAAAATGACCGAGGAAGTTGTGATAGCTCTGTGAGTGAAATTTTAATTGCAAGGCAACCATAATTGCCTGGTGAGAATTAAAAGTTGTGGTGTATGATATGTAAATATTGTAATCCCTGAGATGCAAACATGTCAAACTTATTAAAACTACAACGTTGCCAGGATATTTAATAATCTATCATGTGACTCAATAATTTAAAGTCAAGCAAAATTTGATATTAGTAAATGTACATTTGGCTGTTGTCATTTGGGGACACCCCCTATTTGGAGGAATGTTACCCAACCCTGCTTGTTTCTGACCACTTAATTGGCCTAATGTTGCAATAAAAAGTCTTCTGTTAGTGCTACCTCACAGCAATAGAAACCAATCTATTCTCATTTCAATAGTCATTAGACAGTAAATTGGATTTTGAAGTGCTGGAGAGGGTTTAGAAGCAATGACACAGGAATGATAGTAAAGGATTAAATAAAAAGCAGAACAAATGTGAGAGTAATTTCAGGGGCATTGGAGTGAGTGCTGAGAGAAAACATTGAGTCCCTTCCACTGTCTTTTTGTTTTCCACTATTTCTTGCTTCATTCCTTTTCTTGTACATGAAGCCATTAAGCCAGATGTCATAACTTTTGTAAAACGAGGAAGAAACTTACAGAAGTATCAGTGGGACAAGACAGATGTTCAGGGGTATCAGAGTCTAACACAGAAATACGTAAAATCTACAACACAGAGACTGCTCAACACTCCACTCAAACTTCCTGCTGTTCTTAATTCATCAGCATAATCCTTTGCTTCTTTCTAAATTATTTGCATATGCAGCTCCCGAGGAACACATTTATGCAATTTATTTTAATTACTCTCTGTGGTAGACAGTGAGTTTCTTAATCTTATTACTCTAGATAAATGAGTTACCTCCAAGTATTCTGTTTGATTTCTTGGTGACCAACCTAGATTGCCAATGTCTAATTTTGTTCTACCTTTTCAGTTAAACTCTTTGTGTTCACTTTATCAAAACCTTTTAAAAATTCAGTTCTCGGCATCCAAACCCCTCCGTGGTAGAAAGATTCCATTTTATTCACACTTTCATTATACGTGTAATCTTGTAGTGTGGTATAATGATTGTAAGTTGCTTTTGCTCTCCATCGCCTTTAAATCCTTCTATAATGCAGTGACCACAATTGCATTTAGTACTCCAAGTGTAGTCTAACCAAAATACAACTTCACCCTAACATTTAATTGGTAAAATTAAATTGATAAATTGTTTATTATTGTCACATCTACTGAGGCATAGTGAATTGCTTTAGTTGGCAAGACATGCATATAGATCATTTAATCGCATCAATACATCAAAGGATTAGCAGTAACAGAATGCAGAATAGTGTTACTGCTACAGGGAAAGTGCAATGCAGGCAGACAATAAAGTCAGATGGTAAAGTCAGGTTGTTCAGTAGTCTTCAGATGGCGGGATAGAGGTAGTCCTTGAGCCTGGTGATGTATCTTTTAATGCTTTTGTATTTTCTGCCCCATGCGGGGGTGGACGGGGAAATATGAGAGGAGGTCTGGGATGGAAAGACTCTTTATCTGCTTCGCCAGGGTAATGGGAAGGGTAGACAGTCCATGGAGGTAAGGCTGGTTTTTGTGATATACAGTATTGGGCTCTGGACACAACTATCTGCAGTCTCTTCTCTCAGGCAGAGCAGTTGCCACACCCAAGCAATGATGCATTGGATAGGATGCCCTCTGTGATGCATCTGTAAAAACTGAGGGTCAATGAGGACATTCTGAGTTTCTTCAGTCTCCTGAGGAGGTAGGGGCACTGATGCATTTTCTAGACTAGGACAGGCTATTGGTAATGTTTACTCCTAGGACCTTGAAGTTCTCAACCATCTTGACCTCAGCATCTTTGATATAGATAGAGGTATACGCATTGTCCCGCTTCCTTGAACTCAATGGCTCACTCTTTAGTTTTGCTGACATTAAGGAACAGGTTGTTATCATGGTAAAATGCCATTAGATCTTTATCTCCTGCCTGTACCCAACATCATTATTTGAGATTTGTCCCAATACAGTGGTGTCATCTGCATCCTTGCAGATGAAGTTGGAGCAGAACCTGGCCACGCAGTCATGAGTGTATGGAGTAAAGAAGGGGGCTGAGGACATAGCCTTGTGAGTAGCTGTGTTGAGGATAGTCATGGTGGTGGTGTTGCTGCCTATACTTACTGAATGCAGTCTGTGGATCAGGAAGTCAAGGATCCAGTTGCAAAAAGAGCTGTTGAGTCCCAGATCTAGAGACTTAGTGATGAACTTTCATGGAGCTCTGGTATTGAATATGACGCTGTAGTCAATAAATAGTAGTCTGAGATAGGTTTCTTCATTATCCAGATGTTCCAGAGACAATAGACAATAGGTGCAGGAGTGGGCCATTTGGCCCTTCGAGCCAGCACCACCACTCAATGTGATCATGGCTGATCATCCACAATCAGTACCCCGTTCCTGCCTTCTCCCCATATCCCTTGACTCCACTATCTTTAAGAGATCTATCTAACTCTTTCTTGAAAGCATCCGGAGAATTGGCCTCCACTGCCTTCTGAGGCAGAGCTTTCCATAGATCCACAACTCACTGGGTGAAAAAGTTTTTCTTCAACTCCGTTCTAAATGGCCTACCCTTTATTCTTAAACTGTGGCCTCTGGTTCTGGGCTCGCCAAACATCAGGAACATGTTTCCTGCCTCTAGCATGTCCAATCCCTTAATAATCTTATATGTTTCAATCAGATCCCCTCTCATCCTTCTAAATTCCAGGGTATACAAGCCCAGTCGCTCCAATCTTTCAACATATGACAGTCCTGCCATCCCAGGAATTAACCTTGTGAACCTACGCTGCACTCCCTCAATAATAAGAATGTCCTTCCTCAAATTTGGAGACCAACTTAGGGGCAGGGAGATGTTGTCTATCTCTGACAAACCTTTACTGCTAGAAATAAATCCTAAAACTTGATTTGTATTTCACTTACAGCATTTTGCTACATTGCTAGTTGTAGTCTTCTGAGTACAGTATATGTGCTTCCAGAGCCTTTTATACTGTATGTCTATCACATTTAAGTCTATTTTCCTTCTAAGTAGCAATCTGGAATTTGCAGAGAATTGCCAGCAATTCTGTGTAGATACCGTACATAGACTGTACCCTGCAGAAGTGACAAGTTCTAGATCTCTGTACAAGTGTGCAGAGTGAAGTTCTGGCAAATTATAGTCCTAAGGAATCTTTCTGCGCAGGAGCAGTGTCTCTATTCATTTCGATGGAGAGGACTAGTTCCAATGCACTAATTATTTTCCAGCTTTTTCAGGTATTTGAATCATTATAATTGTTTTGATTGTCATTAAGTGTTTTTAAAACAGCCAGTTTTTGATTTGTTTGATCAGAATCAGGTTTATTATCACCAGCATGTGACGTGAAATTTGTTAACTTAGCGGCAGCAGTTCAATGCAATACTTAATATAGAAAAAATAGAATAAAATAATAAATAAGTAAATTAATTACAGTATACATGTATTGAATAGATTAAAATCATGCAAAAAACAGAAATACTGTATATTAAAAAAGTGAGGTACTGTCCAAGGGTTCAAGGGAATCAGATGGCAGAGGGGAAGAAGTTGTTCCTGAATCGCTGAGTGTGTGCCTTCAAGCTTCTGTACCTCCTACCTGATGGTAACAGTGAGGAAAGGGCATGCCCTGAGAGCTGGAGGTCCTTAATAATGGATGCTGCCTTTCTGAGACACCGCTCCCTGAAGATGTCCTGGGTACTTTGTAGGCTAGTACCCAAGATGGAGCCAACTAAATTTACAAACCCCTGCATCTTCTTTTGGTCCTGTGCAACAGCCCCCCGCTCCATACCAGACAGTGATGCAACCTGTCAGAATGCTCTCTATGGTACAACTATAGAAGTTTTTGAGTGTTTTTATTGACATACTGAATCTCTTCAAACTCCTAATGAAGTATAGCCGCTGTCTTGCCTTCATTATAACTACATCGATATGTTGGGACTAGGTTAGGTCCTCAGAGATCTTGACACCCAGGAACATGAAACTGCTCACTTCTGATCTCTCGGTGAGGAATTAACAACAGCTTTTGATAATGATTAAAAACAATCAATGTCTTAGATAAATTTGACATGCATCCAAGTAAAGGGGCTTATTCAGCTGTCAGTGTTTCCATCATTTTGTGTGGGTGGGTGGCCTGTTACTGCTGTCCCTCCATGCCACAGGAGACTCTATAACTGAACAGGTTCATGGGTGAGTGAGCCACAATGAACCCAAATATTGCGTCAATATGTGAGTTTTACATTTCATGGCAACATTTATTCTATGTTGAAATTCATTGCCCAATTATTTATTCTTCTGGTAGATTATTTTGTTTTCTTATTATTTGTTATGAACTTCCCCAGTAATGGCCATTCACCTCATTTGCCAGTATCTTCAAAGTTACAAATCCTTTTCTTCACTGCAAAGTCTAATTTATTATTATTTGTGATCAGGAATGGGCCGCTATCTCATGTGGGACCCACGTTTCCTCTGCTGAATAAATACTTCCTATTCTCTCTTGCCTTGTACAAACTTTGTAGTTAGATATCAGTCCATTCTACTGTTTGTCCTCTGACTCCATGTGTTCTACTCTCCTTTATTAGTCTATCTTGTGATAACTTATGGAAGCCTATGGAAATAGTAAATTACATTGACCCTATCAATCTTATTTGCACTTCAAAGAAGTGTATAAATTTGGTTATTAACCATTTTTGTGTACTTCCTGTGAACTTTTATCAATGTAGGCTGTACCTGTGGAAAAAGAGAAGGGTAAATGAGCTGAAATGATAATTTTTTCTCTTTACAACAGAATTTTTAAAACCCCTTTTCTCATTGCTGACCATCCAGCTGAGCATTTCAAGGACTTTCTGTTTTAATTTTAGATTTCAGACCTTTCACCATTCCACTTTTGGTTTTCCTACCATACTTTTGATTCCTAAATGTTTTTTCCTAGCACTCTTTCAATGGTTCAATGGTTCAATTTAATGTCAGAGAGTGTATACAGAATACAACCTGATATCCTTATTCTTTGCAGACATCCATGAAAGAGAGAGAAAGGACCCCAAAGAATGAATGACAGAAAATGTTAGAATACCATGTTCAAGCAGCAGCAAAGCATAAGCCCTCACCCTACTTGTTCCAGCAAAAGGCATCAACCCACACCCCCACCCCACCCAGCATGCCAGCAATAACAAGGAGAGGGAGAGGGAGATTGAAGAGGACTCTGACAGTTGCACCCACTGTCTCAATGTTCCAGTCTCCCATGATGCTTCAGTGCGCGTCTTCCAAGCTGTTCCTGGAGATATTGAAGTGCGGGCCACTCGGTGAGTTCCAAAAAGTAAGAGCCAACCGCACGTGAAGAATGTAGTTTCAGTGCAGCTGTAGATCATGTATGCTGACAGGATCCCAGCCACCTCGAAGAGGAAAAACAAGACATGAGAACAGAAGGTTCTTCTTTTTCGCGAAGAAGTTGCCCAGGTCCGCAAAATCCTCTGGCGCCATATTTAGTTCCTCCACTTCACCTTTGTAATGAGTCTGCACTTGTGCCATCCAGTTTCCTTGATGTAATCTTTTCCATTCTTAAGTACTGGAATAAAGCTACCTATCTGCTGGTCTTTGAGCACTAATTTTTTTCAACAAATTTGTAAATACACATAAAAATACCTTGGTATCTCTTCCCTAGATTCTTTTAGAATGCACAAATGCATTGAGATTGTGCCAGGGCCTTCGGATTAGATTAGTCCTTTCACTATTTCGCCTCCTTTAACTTTAAATTCAGTTATATCATATCTAAACTCACTTTCCAGCATTATTGCTTGGGCTATCTGTATTCTGCCTACCCATTACTGGCTCTGCTTCCATCCAAACTCGACTTCATTAGTTTATGTGCCTAGAATATTTTATTTCATGTTTGTTGGTAACTTACTTTTAATGTTCCTTTTGCTTCTCTTACTGACTTCTCACCTACTCTTTGTGTTTTCCTTGGCCAAACTCTTCTCTGTAGTCCATCTACATTCTGTTTGCCTCTTTCCTAACCCTCAGCAATTTTTTTCTCTTTAGGCTTTAAATATCTATGTGAACTTATCAATATTTTTTTAATTGATGACTCCATTTTCTAGTACTCTTAAGATGTAGGGAGCTGATTGTGCATATCACAGAGCAACACTGAACACCTCCTGAAGATCAAATGTTATTTTAAACACACTCTAGCATGTATAATTTATCAAGTGTTTGCTGTAAGGATACTTAATCAAAATAATTCATGCTGTGAATCCACTATCCTCAAGGAAATTAGACAAATTACTCTCTACAGAGGTACTGTATAGCCCAAGAAGGTATTCTGGAGCAAGGGCTCATCAGGGTAGACATATGAGAAATGGAGGAAGCACGTGTGGGATTACAATGTGAATTCTGCAATTCTAGTTAATCCAATCTCCGGTGCTCTCCTCAAACGCACATTCAACTACTTCTGCACTCATTTCTGCCATCACCTCTCCCTATCGATTTCCAGCTACTCATTACCCCCTCCCCATTTGGCCCCACCAACCAGCCTCCAGCCTCTACCCTGCCTCTCTCATTCTGCTACACACTGGCAATCTTTCCTCTGCCCTCTCAGTCCTGGTTCAGGATCTGGACCCAAAATGTCGACTTGCACCTAATGCCTCTCTCTCTCTGAGATCTTCCTGTATTTTGTTGTACTTTCTGGCACCCACAGACTGTTTTGACTTCCAGCCACTTCAGATAATGGTATTTTGTACTGGAAGTTTAAAATCTCATGATTAGAATCAGATGGCATTAGCAACATAGCAAAGGGGGATTTAATATACAATAAAAATGAGTTGTGGCTAAGTTGAAGTAAGCAAATTCAAATCAAGAGGATGCCATACTAATTCACTGAAGTATTTTTTTTTTTATTTTGCTTG